>NW_028225637.1:0-239445 GCF_052327205.1 Somniosus microcephalus | reverse complement strand
GGGATTGATACAGGGCTATGTAGAGAGCGGGGCAGTGGGATTAGTTTGGGATTGATACAGGGCTATCGGGAGAGATCGGGGCAGTGGGATTAGTTTGAGATTGATACAGGGCTATGGGGAGAGAGCGGGGTCGTGGGATTAATTTGGGATTGATACAGGGCTATGGGGAGAGAGCGGGGCAGTGGGATTAGTTTGGGATTGATACAGGGCTATGGGGAGAGAGCGGGGCAGTGGGATTAGTTTGGGATTTGATACAGGGCTATGGGGCGAGAGCGGGGCAGTGTGATTTGTTTGTAATTGATACAGGGCTATGGGGAGAGTGCGGGGCAGTGGGATTAATTTGGGATTGATACAGAGCTATGGGGAGAGAGCGGGGCAGTGGGATTAGGTTGGGGACTGATACAGGGCTATGGGGAGAGAGCGGGGCAGTGTGATTAATTTGGGATTGATACAGGGCTACGGGGAGAGAGCGGGGCAGTGGGATTAGGTTGGGGACTGATACAGGGCTATGGGGAGAGAGCGAGGCAGTGGGATTCGGTTGGCGATTGATAAAGGGCTAACAGGAGAGAGCAGGGCAGTGGGATTAGTTTGGGGCTGAGACAGAGGGTTGTCAAGTAGCTGTTCCTAGTCCACTTTGGACAGATCCTGCCTTAAAATCGGCCTGTTGTTTGCTAAATTTCCCCACTGAACTCATTGTTAATCTGCTTTATCAAAACGTGCCTCGATCTCCTGGTATATTTCAATACTGAACCTCGGTAGATTAAATAAAAGTGTTACCGTGATTTGATTTAAATGCAGAGGAGGGATTCACATGCGGATGAATGTTGGTCTGCAGATATCTGGGTACACCTTAGAAAAATGAAGCAAATAAAAGACAATTAAAGTCTGTTCTGGGTATTCTTACTGAGATTTGAATGAATTTTAGGCCGTGAGACTCACTGTCTTATACACAGGAGTGAAGGATTACATCAAACAAAGATAATGGCCCTGAAATCATGGTCTCCGTACCAACGACTTAGGCCTTGGTAGAGGCCCCGCAAGTTCCGTGTTTCCGTCTGCGCTGTGTATGTGCTGAATCCCCGGACTTGCAATCTATCAAGGTTTGCTACAGAATCGATAGAGAAAAGCTCTCTTTAAACCAGCCCATCAAAAACTCCCAGGGCAGGAACAACACGGGTTAGATACAGAGTGAAGCTCCCTCTACACTGTCCCATCAAACACTCCCATGGCAGGGACTGCACGGGTCAGATACAGAGTAAAGCTCCCTCTATGCTGTCCCATCAAACACTCCCAAGGCAGGTACAGCACGGGTTAGATATAGAGTAATGCTCCCTCTACACTGTCCCATCAAACACTCCCAAGGCAGGTACCGCACAGGTTAGATACAGACAAAAACCTCCCTCTACACTGTCCCATCAAACATTCCCAAGGCAGGTGCTGCACGGGTTAGATATATATAGTAATGCTCCCTCTACACTGTCCCATCAAACACTCCCAGGGCTATGGGGAGAGAACGTGGCAGTGGGGTTAGTTTGGGAATGATGCAGGGCTATGGGCAGAGAGTGGGGCAGAGGGATTAGTTTGGAATTGATGCAGGGCTATGGGGGGAGAGCAGGGCAGTGGGATTAGTTTGGGATTGATTCAGGGCTATGGGGGGGAGAGCAGGGCAGTGGGATTAGTTTGGAATTGATTCAGGGCTATGGGGGGAGAGCAGGGCAGTGGGATTAGTTTGGGATTGATTCAGGGCTATGGGGAGAGAGTGGGGCAGTGGGATTAGTTTGGGAACAAGACAGAGCTATGGGGGGAAAGCGAGGCACTGGGATTAGTTTGGGATTGATACAGGGCTATGGGGAGAGAGCGGGGCAGTGGGATTAGATTGGGGATTGATACAGGGCTATGGGGAGTCAGCAGGGCCGTGGGATTAGTTTGGGGATTGATACAGGGTATGGGGAGAGAGCGGGGCAGTGGGATTAGTTTGGGATTGATACAGGGCTATGGGGAGAGAGCGGGGCAGTGGGATTAGTTTGGGGATTGAAACAGGGCTTTGGGGAGAGAGCGGGGCATTGGGATTAGTTTGGGATTGATACAGGACTATGGGGAGAAAGTGGGGCTTTGGGATTAGTTTTGGATTCATACAGGGCTATCGGGAGTGAGCGGGGCACTGGGATTAGTTTGGGATTGATACAGGGCTATGGGGAGTGAGCGGGGCAGCGGGATTAGTTTGCGGATTGATACAGGGCTATGGGGAGAGAGCGGGGCAGTGGGATTAGTTTGGGGATTGATACAGGGCTATGGGGAGAGAGCGAGGCATTGGGAATAGTTTGGGATTGATACAGGGCTATCGGGAGAGATCGGGGCAGTGTGATTAGTTTGGGATTGATACAGGGCTATGGGGAGAGAGCAGGGCAGTGGGATTAGTTTGGGGATTGATACAGGGCTATGGGGAGAGAGCAAGGCAGTGGGATTAGTTTGGGATTGATAAAGGGCTATGGGGAGAGAGCGGGGCAGTGGGATTAGTTTGGGATTGATACAGGGCTATGGGGAGAGAGCGGGGCAGTGGGATTAGTTTGGGGATTGAAACAGGGCTATGGGGAGAGAGCGGGGCATTGGGATTAGTTTGGGATTGATACAGGACTATGGGGAGAGAGTGGGGCTTTGGGATTAGTTTTGGATTCATACAGGGCTATCGGGAGTGAGCGGGGCACTGGGATTAGTTTGGGATTGATACAGGGCTATGGGGAATGAGCGGGGCAGCGGGATTAGTTTGCGGATTGATACAGGGCTATGGGGAGAGAGCGGGGCAGTGGGATTAGTTTGGGGATTGATACAGGGCTATGGGGAGAGAGCGGGGACGTTTGATTAGTTTGGAGATTGATACAGGGCTATGTAGAGAGCGGGGCAGTGGGATTAGTTTGGGATTGATACAGGGCTATCGGGAGAGTTCGGGGCAGTGGGATTAGTTTGAGATTGATACAGGGCTATGGGGAGAGAGTGGGGTCGTGGGATTAATTTGGGATTGATACAGGGCTATGGGGAGAGAGCGGGGCAGTGGGATTTGTTTGGGATTGATACAGGGCTATGGGGAGAGAGCGGGGCAGTGGGATTAGTTTGGGATTTGATACAGGGCTATGGGGCGAGAGCGGGGCAGTGTGATTTGTTTGTAATTGATACAGGGCTATGGGGAGAGTGCGGGGCAGTGGGATTAATTTGGATTGATACAGAGCTATGGGGAGAGAGCGGGGCAGTGGGATTAGGTTGGGGACTGATACAGGGCTATGGGGAGAGAGCGGGGCAGTGTGATTAATTTGGGATTGATACAGGGCTACGGGGAGAGAGCGGGGCAGTGGGATTAGGTTGGGGACTGATACAGGGCTATGGGGAGAGAGCGAGGCAGTGGGATTCGGTTGGCGATTGATAAAGGGCTAACAGGAGAGAGCAGGGCAGTGGGATTAGTTTGGGACTGAGACAGAGGGTTGTCAAGTAGCTGTTCCTAGTCCACTTTGGACAGATCCTGCCTTAAAATCGGCCTGTTGTTTGCTAAATTTCCCCACTGAACTCATTGTTAATCTGCTTTA
Source organism: Somniosus microcephalus (assembly GCF_052327205.1). Classification (NCBI taxonomy): domain Eukaryota; kingdom Metazoa; phylum Chordata; class Chondrichthyes; order Squaliformes; family Somniosidae; genus Somniosus; species Somniosus microcephalus. Next base: position 235,870 of record NW_028225637.1, on the reverse strand, counting down.
TCAAAACGTGCCTCGATCTCCTGGTATATTTCAATACTGAACCTCGGTAGATTAAATAAAAGTGTTACCGTGATTTGATTTAAATGCAGAGGAGGGATTCACATGCGGATGAATGTTGGTCTGCAGATATCTGGGTACACCTTAGAAAAATGAAGCAAATAAAAGACAATTAAAGTCTGTTCTGGGTATTCTTACTGAGATTTGAATGAATTTTAGGCCGTGAGACTCACTGTCTTATACACAGGAGTGAAGGATTACATCAAACAAAGATAATGGCCCTGAAATCATGGTCTCCGTACCAACGACTTAGGCCTTGGTAGAGGCCCCGCAAGTTCCGTGTTTCCGTCTGCGCTGTGTATGTGCTGAATCCCCGGACTTGCAATCTATCAAGGTTTGCTACAGAATCGATAGAGAAAAGCTCTCTTTAAACCAGCCCATCAAAAACTCCCAGGGCAGGAACAACACGGGTTAGATACAGAGTGAAGCTCCCTCTACACTGTCCCATCAAACACTCCCATGGCAGGGACTGCACGGGTCAGATACAGAGTAAAGCTCCCTCTATGCTGTCCCATCAAACACTCCCAAGGCAGGTACAGCACGGGTTAGATATAGAGTAATGCTCCCTCTACACTGTCCCATCAAACACTCCCAAGGCAGGTACCGCACAGGTTAGATACAGACAAAAACCTCCCTCTACACTGTCCCATCAAACATTCCCAAGGCAGGTGCTGCACGGGTTAGATATATATAGTAATGCTCCCTCTACACTGTCCCATCAAACACTCCCAGGGCTATGGGGAGAGAACGTGGCAGTGGGGTTAGTTTGGGAATGATGCAGGGCTATGGGCAGAGAGTGGGGCAGAGGGATTAGTTTGGAATTGATGCAGGGCTATGGGGGGAGAGCAGGGCAGTGGGATTAGTTTGGGATTGATTCAGGGCTATGGGGGGAGAGCAGGGCAGTGGGATTAGTTTGGAATTGATTCAGGGCTATGGGGGGAGAGCAGGGCAGTGGGATTAGTTTGGGATTGATTCAGGGCTATGGGGAGAGAGTGGGGCAGTGGGATTAGTTTGGGAACAAGACAGAGCTATGGGGGGAAAGCGAGGCACTGGGATTAGTTTGGGATTGATACAGGGCTATGGGGAGAGAGCGGGGCAGTGGGATTAGATTGGGGATTGATACAGGGCTATGGGGAGTCAGCAGGGCCGTGGGATTAGTTTGGGGATTGATACAGGGTATGGGGAGAGAGCGGGGCAGTGGGATTAGTTTGGGATTGATACAGGGCTATGGGGAGAGAGCGGGGCAGTGGGATTAGTTTGGGGATTGAAACAGGGCTTTGGGGAGAGAGCGGGGCATTGGGATTAGTTTGGGATTGATACAGGACTATGGGGAGAAAGTGGGGCTTTGGGATTAGTTTTGGATTCATACAGGGCTATCGGGAGTGAGCGGGGCACTGGGATTAGTTTGGGATTGATACAGGGCTATGGGGAGTGAGCGGGGCAGCGGGATTAGTTTGCGGATTGATACAGGGCTATGGGGAGAGAGCGGGGCAGTGGGATTAGTTTGGGGATTGATACAGGGCTATGGGGAGAGAGCGAGGCATTGGGAATAGTTTGGGATTGATACAGGGCTATCGGGAGAGATCGGGGCAGTGTGATTAGTTTGGGATTGATACAGGGCTATGGGGAGAGAGCAGGGCAGTGGGATTAGTTTGGGGATTGATAAAGGGCTATGGGGAGAGAGCGGGGCAGTGGGATTAGTTTGGGGATTGAAACAGGGCTATGGGGAGAGAGCGGGGCATTGGGATTAGTTTGGGATTGATACAGGACTATGGGGAGAGAGTGGGGCTTTGGGATTAGTTTTGGATTCATACAGGGCTATCGGGAGTGAGCGGGGCACTGGGATTAGTTTGGGATTGATACAGGGCTATGGGGAATGAGCGGGGCAGCGGGATTAGTTTGCGGATTGATACAGGGCTATGGGGAGAGAGCGGGGCAGTGGGATTAGTTTGGGGATTGATACAGGGCTATGGGGAGAGAGCGGGGACGTTTGATTAGTTTGGAGATTGATACAGGGCTATGTAGAGAGCGGGGCAGTGGGATTAGTTTGGGATTGATACAGGGCTATCGGGAGAGTTCGGGGCAGTGGGATTAGTTTGAGATTGATACAGGGCTATGGGGAGAGAGTGGGGTCGTGGGATTAATTTGGGATTGATACAGGGCTATGGGGAGAGAGCGGGGCAGTGGGATTAGTTTGGGATTGATACAGGGCTATGGGGAGAGAGCGGGGCAGTGGGATTAGTTTGGGATTTGATACAGGGCTATGGGGCGAGAGCGGGGCAGTGTGATTTGTTTGTAATTGATACAGGGCTATGGGGAGAGTGCGGGGCAGTGGGATTAATTTGGGATTGATACAGAGCTATGGGGAGAGAGCGGGGCAGTGGGATTAGGTTGGGGACTGATACAGGGCTATGGGGAGAGAGCGGGGCAGTGTGATTAATTTGGGATTGATACAGGGCTACGGGGAGAGAGCGGGGCAGTGGGATTAGGTTGGGGACTGATACAGGGCTATGGGGAGAGAGCGAGGCAGTGGGATTCGGTTGGCGATTGATAAAGGGCTAACAGGAGAGAGCAGGGCAGTGGGATTAGTTTGGGGCTGAGACAGAGGGTTGTCAAGTAGCTGTTCCTAGTCCACTTTGGACAGATCCTGCCTTAAAATCGGCCTGTTGTTTGCTAAATTTCCCCACTGAACTCATTGTTAATCTGCTTTATCAAAACGTGCCTCGATCTCCTGGTATATTTCAATACTGAACCTCGGTAGATTAAATAAAAGTGTTACCGTGATTTGATTTAAATGCAGAGGAGGGATTCACATGCGGATGAATGTTGGTCTGCAGATATCTGGGTACACCTTAGAAAAATGAAGCAAATAAAAGACAATTAAAGTCTGTTCTGGGTATTCTTACTGAGATTTGAATGAATTTTAGGCCGTGAGACTCACTGTCTTATACACAGGAGTGAAGGATTACATCAAACAAAGATAATGGCCCTGAAATCATGGTCTCCGTACCAACGACTTAGGCCTTGGTAGAGGCCCCGCAAGTTCCGTGTTTCCGTCTGCGCTGTGTATGTGCTGAATCCCCGGACTTGCAATCTATCAAGGTTTGCTACAGAATCGATAGAGAAAAGCTCTCTTTAAACCAGCCCATCAAAAACTCCCAGGGCAGGAACAACACGGGTTAGATACAGAGTGAAGCTCCCTCTACACTGTCCCATCAAACACTCCCATGGCAGGGACTGCACGGGTCAGATACAGAGTAAAGCTCCCTCTATGCTGTCCCATCAAACACTCCCAAGGCAGGTACAGCACGGGTTAGATATAGAGTAATGCTCCCTCTACACTGTCCCATCAAACACTCCCAAGGCAGGTACCGCACAGGTTAGATACAGACAAAAACCTCCCTCTACACTGTCCCATCAAACATTCCCAAGGCAGGTGCTGCACGGGTTAGATATATATAGTAATGCTCCCTCTACACTGTCCCATCAAACACTCCCAGGGCTATGGGGAGAGAACGTGGCAGTGGGGTTAGTTTGGGAATGATGCAGGGCTATGGGCAGAGAGTGGGGCAGAGGGATTAGTTTGGAATTGATGCAGGGCTATGGGGGGAGAGCAGGGCAGTGGGATTAGTTTGGGATTGATTCAGGGCTATGGGGGGAGAGCAGGGCAGTGGGATTAGTTTGGAATTGATTCAGGGCTATGGGGGGAGAGCAGGGCAGTGGGATTAGTTTGGGATTGATTCAGGGCTATGGGGGGAGAGCAGGGCAGTGGGATTAGTTTGGAATTGATTCAGGGCTATGGGGGGAGAGCAGGGCAGTGGGATTAGTTTGGGATTGATTCAGGGCTATGGGGAGAGAGTGGGGCAGTGGGATTAGTTTGGGAACAAGACAGAGCTATGGGGGGAAAGCGAGGCACTGGGATTAGTTTGGGATTGATACAGGGCTATGGGGAGAGAGCGGGGCAGTGGGATTAGATTGGGATTGATGCAGGGCTATGGGGGGAGAGCAGGGCAGTGGGATTAGTTTGGGATTGATTCAGGGCTATGGGGGGAGAGCAGGGCAGTGGGATTAGTTTGGAATTGATTCAGGGCTATGGGGGGAGAGCAGGGCAGTGGGATTAGTTTGGGATTGATTCAGGGCTATGGGGAGAGAGTGGGGCAGTGGGATTAGTTTGGGAACAAGACAGAGCTATGGGGGGAAAGCGAGGCACTGGGATTAGTTTGGGATTGATACAGGGCTATGGGGAGAGAGCGGGGCAGTGGGATTAGATTGGGGATTGATACAGGGCTATGGGGAGTCAGCAGGGCCGTGGGATTAGTTTGGGGATTGATACAGGGTATGGGGAGAGAGCGGGGCAGTGGGATTAGTTTGGGATTGATACAGGGCTATGGGGAGAGAGCGGGGCAGTGGGATTAGTTTGGGGATTGAAACAGGGCTTTGGGGAGAGAGCGGGGCATTGGGATTAGTTTGGGATTGATACAGGACTATGGGGAGAAAGTGGGGCTTTGGGATTAGTTTTGGATTCATACAGGGCTATCGGGAGTGAGCGGGGCACTGGGATTAGTTTGGGATTGATACAGGGCTATGGGGAGTGAGCGGGGCAGCGGGATTAGTTTGCGGATTGATACAGGGCTATGGGGAGAGAGCGGGGCAGTGGGATTAGTTTGGGGATTGATACAGGGCTATGGGGAGAGAGCGAGGCATTGGGAATAGTTTGGGATTGATACAGGGCTATCGGGAGAGATCGGGGCAGTGTGATTAGTTTGGGATTGATACAGGGCTATGGGGAGAGAGCAGGGCAGTGGGATTAGTTTGGGGATTGATACAGGGCTATGGGGAGAGAGCAAGGCAGTGGGATTAGTTTGGGATTGATAAAGGGCTATGGGGAGAGAGCGGGGCAGTGGGATTAGTTTGGGATTGATACAGGGCTATGGGGAGAGAGCGGGGCAGTGGGATTAGTTTGGGGATTGAAACAGGGCTATGGGGAGAGAGCGGGGCATTGGGATTAGTTTGGGATTGATACAGGACTATGGGGAGAGAGTGGGGCTTTGGGATTAGTTTTGGATTCATACAGGGCTATCGGGAGTGAGCGGGGCACTGGGATTAGTTTGGGATTGATACAGGGCTATGGGGAATGAGCGGGGCAGCGGGATTAGTTTGCGGATTGATACAGGGCTATGGGGAGAGAGCGGGGCAGTGGGATTAGTTTGGGGATTGATACAGGGCTATGGGGAGAGAGCGGGGACGTTTGATTAGTTTGGAGATTGATACAGGGCTATGTAGAGAGCGGGGCAGTGGGATTAGTTTGGGATTGATACAGGGCTATCGGGAGAGTTCGGGGCAGTGGGATTAGTTTGAGATTGATACAGGGCTATGGGGAGAGAGTGGGGTCGTGGGATTAATTTGGGATTGATACAGGGCTATGGGGAGAGAGCGGGGCAGTGGGATTAGTTTGGGATTGATACAGGGCTATGGGGAGAGAGCGGGGCAGTGGGATTAGTTTGGGATTTGATACAGGGCTATGGGGCGAGAGCGGGGCAGTGTGATTTGTTTGTAATTGATACAGGGCTATGGGGAGAGTGCGGGGCAGTGGGATTAATTTGGGATTGATACAGAGCTATGGGGAGAGAGCGGGGCAGTGGGATTAGGTTGGGGACTGATACAGGGCTATGGGGAGAGAGCGGGGCAGTGTGATTAATTTGGGATTGATACAGGGCTACGGGGAGAGAGCGGGGCAGTGGGATTAGGTTGGGGACTGATACAGGGCTATGGGGAGAGAGCGAGGCAGTGGGATTCGGTTGGCGATTGATAAAGGGCTAACAGGAGAGAGCAGGGCAGTGGGATTAGTTTGGGGCTGAGACAGAGGGTTGTCAAGTAGCTGTTCCTAGTCCACTTTGGACAGATCCTGCCTTAAAATCGGCCTGTTGTTTGCTAAATTTCCCCACTGAACTCATTGTTAATCTGCTTTATCAAAACGTGCCTCGATCTCCTGGTATATTTCAATACTGAACCTCGGTAGATTAAATAAAAGTGTTACCGTGATTTGATTTAAATGCAGAGGAGGGATTCACATGCGGATGAATGTTGGTCTGCAGATATCTGGGTACACCTTAGAAAAATGAAGCAAATAAAAGACAATTAAAGTCTGTTCTGGGTATTCTTACTGAGATTTGAATGAATTTTAGGCCGTGAGACTCACTGTCTTATACACAGGAGTGAAGGATTACATCAAACAAAGATAATGGCCCTGAAATCATGGTCTCCGTACCAACGACTTAGGCCTTGGTAGAGGCCCCGCAAGTTCCGTGTTTCCGTCTGCGCTGTGTATGTGCTGAATCCCCGGACTTGCAATCTATCAAGGTTTGCTACAGAATCGATAGAGAAAAGCTCTCTTTAAACCAGCCCATCAAAAACTCCCAGGGCAGGAACAACACGGGTTAGATACAGAGTGAAGCTCCCTCTACACTGTCCCATCAAACACTCCCATGGCAGGGACTGCACGGGTCAGATACAGAGTAAAGCTCCCTCTATGCTGTCCCATCAAACACTCCCAAGGCAGGTACAGCACGGGTTAGATATAGAGTAATGCTCCCTCTACACTGTCCCATCAAACACTCCCAAGGCAGGTACCGCACAGGTTAGATACAGACAAAAACCTCCCTCTACACTGTCCCATCAAACATTCCCAAGGCAGGTGCTGCACGGGTTAGATATATATAGTAATGCTCCCTCTACACTGTCCCATCAAACACTCCCAGGGCTATGGGGAGAGAACGTGGCAGTGGGGTTAGTTTCGGAATGATGCAGGGCTATGGGCAGAGAGTGGGGCAGAGGGATTAGTTTGGAATTGATGCAGGGCTATGGGGGGAGAGCAGGGCAGTGGGATTAGTTTGGGATTGATTCAGGGCTATGGGGGGAGAGCAGGGCAGTGGGATTAGTTTGGAATTGATTCAGGGCTATGGGGGGAGAGCAGGGCAGTGGGATTAGTTTGGGATTGATTCAGGGCTATGGGGAGAGAGTGGGGCAGTGGGATTAGTTTGGGAACAAGACAGAGCTATGGGGGGAAAGCGAGGCACTGGGATTAGTTTGGGATTGATACAGGGCTATGGGGAGAGAGCGGGGCAGTGGGATTAGATTGGGGATTGATACAGGGCTATGGGGAGTCAGCAGGGCCGTGGGATTAGTTTGGGGATTGATACAGGGTATGGGGAGAGAGCGGGGCAGTGGGATTAGTTTGGGATTGATACAGTGCTATGGGGAGAGAGCGGGGCAGTGGGATTAGTTTGGGGATTGAAACAGGGCTTTGGGGAGAGAGCGGGGCATTGGGATTAGTTTGGGATTGATACAGGACTATGGGGAGAAAGTGGGGCTTTGGGATTAGTTTTGGATTCATACAGGGCTATCGGGAGTGAGCGGGGCACTGGGATTAGTTTGGGATTGATACAGGGCTATGGGGAGTGAGCGGGGCAGCGGGATTAGTTTGCGGATTGATACAGGGCTATGGGGAGAGAGCGGGGCAGTGGGATTAGTTTGGGGATTGATACAGGGCTATGGGGAGAGAGCGAGGCATTGGGAATAGTTTGGGATTGATACAGGGCTATCGGGAGAGATCGGGGCAGTGTGATTAGTTTGGGATTGATACAGGGCTATGGGGAGAGAGCAGGGCAGTGGGATTAGTTTGGGGATTGATACAGGGCTATGGGGAGAGAGCAAGGCAGTGGGATTAGTTTGGGATTGATAAAGGGCTATGGGGAGAGAGCGGGGCAGTGGGATTAGTTTGGGGATTGAAACAGGTCTATGGGGAGAGAGCGGGGCATTGGGATTAGTTTGGGATTGATACAGGACTATGGGGAGAGAGTGGGGCTTTGGGATTAGTTTTGGATTCATACAGGGCTATCGGGAGTGAGCGGGGCACTGGGATTAGTTTGGGATTGATACAGGGCTATGGGGAATGAGCGGGGCAGCGGGATTAGTTTGCGGATTGATACAGGGCTATGGGGAGAGAGCGGGGCAGTGGGATTAGTTTGGGGATTGATACAGGGCTATGGGGAGAGAGCGGGGACGTTTGATTAGTTTGGAGATTGATACAGGGCTATGTAGAGAGCGGGGCAGTGGGATTAGTTTGGGATTGATACAGGGCTATCGGGAGAGTTCGGGGCAGTGGGATTAGTTTGAGATTGATACAGGGCTATGGGGAGAGAGTGGGGTCGTGGGATTAATTTGGGATTGATACAGGGCTATGGGGAGAGAGCGGGGCAGTGGGATTAGTTTGGGATTGATACAGGGCTATGGGGAGAGAGCGGGGCAGTGGGATTAGTTTGGGATTTGATACAGGGCTATGGGGCGAGAGCGGGGCAGTGTGATTTGTTTGTAATTGATACAGGGCTATGGGGAGAGTGCGGGGCAGTGGGATTAATTTGGGATTGATACAGAGCTATGGGGAGAGAGCGGGGCAGTGGGATTAGGTTGGGGACTGATACAGGGCTATGGGGAGAGAGCGGGGCAGTGTGATTAATTTGGGATTGATACAGGGCTACGGGGAGAGAGCGGGGCAGTGGGATTAGGTTGGGGACTGATACAGGGCTATGGGGAGAGAGCGAGGCAGTGGGATTCGGTTGGCGATTGATAAAGGGCTAACAGGAGAGAGCAGGGCAGTGGGATTAGTTTGGGGCTGAGACAGAGGGTTGTCAAGTAGCTGTTCCTAGTCCACTTTGGACAGATCCTGCCTTAAAATCGGCCTGTTGTTTGCTAAATTTCCCCACTGAACTCATTGTTAATCTGCTTTATCAAAACGTGCCTCGATCTCCTGGTATATTTCAATACTGAACCTCGGTAGATTAAATAAAAGTGTTACCGTGATTTGATTTAAATGCAGAGGAGGGATTCACATGCGGATGAATGTTGGTCTGCAGATATCTGGGTACACCTTAGAAAAATGAAGCAAATAAAAGACAATTAAAGTCTGTTCTGGGTATTCTTACTGAGATTTGAATGAATTTTAGGCCGTGAGACTCACTGTCTTATACACAGGAGTGAAGGATTACATCAAACAAAGATAATGGCCCTGAAATCATGGTCTCCGTACCAACGACTTAGGCCTTGGTAGAGGCCCCGCAAGTTCCGTGTTTCCGTCTGCGCTGTGTATGTGCTGAATCCCCGGACTTGCAATCTATCAAGGTTTGCTACAGAATCGATAGAGAAAAGCTCTCTTTAAACCAGCCCATCAAAAACTCCCAGGGCAGGAACAACACGGGTTAGATACAGAGTGAAGCTCCCTCTACACTGTCCCATCAAACACTCCCATGGCAGGGACTGCACGGGTCAGATACAGAGTAAAGCTCCCTCTATGCTGTCCCATCAAACACTTCCAAGGCAGGTACAGCACGGGTTAGATATAGAGTAATGCTCCCTCTACACTGTCCCATCAAACACTCCCAAGGCAGGTACCGCACAGGTTAGATACAGACAAAAACCTCCCTCTACACTGTCCCATCAAACATTCCCAAGGCAGGTGCTGCACGGGTTAGATATATATAGTAATGCTCCCTCTACACTGTCCCATCAAACACTCCCAGGGCTATGGGGAGAGAACGTGGCAGTGGGGTTAGTTTGGGAATGATGCAGGGCTATGGGCAGAGAGTGGGGCAGAGGGATTAGTTTGGAATTGATGCAGGGCTATGGGGGGAGAGCAGGGCAGTGGGATTAGTTTGGGATTGATTCAGGGCTATGGGGGGAGAGCAGGGCAGTGGGATTAGTTTGGAATTGATTCAGGGCTATGGGGGGAGAGCAGGGCAGTGGGATTAGTTTGGGATTGATTCAGGGCTATGGGGAGAGAGTGGGGCAGTGGGATTAGTTTGGGATTGATTCAGGGCTATGGGGGGAGAGCAGGGCAGTGGGGTTAGTTTGGGATCAAGACAGAGCTATGGGGGGAAAGCGAGGCACTGGGATTAGTTTGGGATTGATACAGGGCTATGGGGAGAGAGCGGGGCAGTGGGATTAGATTGGGGATTGATACAGGGCTATGGGGAGTCAGCAGGGCCGTGGGATTAGTTTGGGGATTGATACAGGGTATGGGGAGAGAGCGGGGCAGTGGGATTAGTTTGGGATTGATACAGGGCTATGGGGAGAGAGCGGGGCAGTGGGATTAGTTTGGGGATTGAAACAGGGCTTTGGGGAGAGAGCGGGGCATTGGGATTAGTTTGGGATTGATACAGGACTATGGGGAGAGAGTGGGGCTTTGGGATTAGTTTTGGATTCATACAGGGCTATCGGGAGTGAGCGGGGCACTGGGATTAGTTTGGGATTGATACAGGGCTATGGGGAGTGAGCGGGGCAGCGGGATTAGTTTGCGGATTGATACAGGGCTATGGGGAGAGAGCGGGGCAGTGGGATTAGTTTGGGGATTGATACAGGGCTATGGGGAGAGAGCGAGGCATTGGGAATAGTTTGGGATTGATACAGGGCTATCGGGAGAGATCGGGGCGGTGTGATTAGTTTGGGATTGATACAGGGCTATGGGGTTTTGTATATTCCACATGTCCTGTGCTTGAAGTCTCTGACATTGGCCAGACATTGTTTTAGCATTTCATTGTCTTGGGCTGTTTACTATGAACATCTTTACCTGTTTCTGATCTACACAGGATGCAACAGATCAGAAAAACCTCCATTCAACAATGCGAATTCCTGTCTCTGCAAAGACATCATGCTGTTCCACAATGCAGGAATGTCGCAAACAGCTTTTGATAGCTGAGATCAACTTTAACCATTCAAACCTTTCAGGTAAAGAAGCTTCTAGATTCCGAGCCACAAATTGAATCGTTTAAGACAGAAAGAATATCACAGAAATGTGATTTATTGCTGTTATTTTACAATTTACAAATATACACACAATTTGTGTCACTGAATTATAAACAAAAAGCAGGCAAAGCTATGACTTAACAGAAATAAACACTTGTTTTTCTTCCTGGACAGCAAAACCAGTCAGACTGACTTGCAAATGTTTACTGATATGTTGACGTAAAGATTTATAATTGACCAATTTCGCTTCTAATGTTTTTCTCTCAAACATTCTCCACAATATTAATCCCTGCTCTTGTCACAAGGAGTGTTGAATTATTTTAGGTACTTCGCAATTAAAAGCAGGAAACAAACTTCATTATACTCACAAATTTTAATCTCCTATTTCAAACATTCAAACCAAATCGAATTGTACGTTATCACTTTAATCAATGTATTTTCTGTGTCTCTCTCAATAAACAAAGAGTGGTTTCTTCTAAAGTAGCTTCCTGCAATTTTTATACATCATTACATAACTCTTGCTTCAATTAACACTCCACTAAATGTTTAAGAGGAAATCTATATTTACGTTATTCCTGCGACTTGTTAGGACTATCGAACGACAGACATTATAAAATGGTTTGTGTTTTTCCCCTTTCTTGGTTCTCTTCCTAAATGTCTTAATGGTATATTTTTAAAAAGTCATTAAAAAGGAATCTGTAACTCCTACAAATCCTCCCCTACCTTCCCCCTCCTCAACACCATGGTTGCAAGTTTGTGTAAAGCTACTCACTTCAGTCAATCACTCAAAATCAAATCTTGAGATATTTCAATTTGAAAACATTTTAACCATTTCAGAGCACTTTAAAAGCGTTTGGACTTCAAGACCTGGTTGAAACTTGTTTAGGTGAGGGGGAAATTGGCTTTTGCTTCAGTCTCTTCCAAAATCATGTTCGAAACTTAGGGGGGAAAAGTGTTTTTTACACTCATTTTTGGTGAAAAGTTCATTAAAAATCGTTAAAATCTTTCAAGTCTCACTGCAGCTTTGACAGAAGAAGTTGCTCCAAGTTTCTCCTTCCCCCTTCAATGCTGTCGTTAAACATCCGACAAAATAAAGTCTAATTCCAAACGGAGCTCCAATCAGAAAGTGAATAAAGTGGTTAAACTTCCTAAGAAGGCGGCGAGGTTATCTATCCCCAGCCTTGGCGATGAGCTGGGATCAGTTTTTGGAGATGTTGTTTCCTCTTTTTCTGTTGCCGTTCCCTCCGTCTCTAAGAGTCTGAGGTACAAACGGGGGCACAAACTATTTCCCTTTCTCGCAACATGATTTAAATAACCCTGGCTGATTTCCCTCTCTCTCTAACCCAGGGGTCACTGGACAATGATCAGGAGCAGGAACCCTGGCTGATTTTCCCCTCTCTCTAACCCAGGGGTCACTGGGCAGTGATCAGGAGCAGGAACCCTGCCTGATTTCCCCTCTCTCTAACCCAGGGATCACTGGACAGAGATCAGGAGCACGAACCCTGGCTCATTTCCCGTCTCTCTAACCCACGGGTCACTGGACAATGATCAGGAGCATGAACCCTGGATGGTTCCCCCTCTCTCTAGGTCACTGGATAGTGATCAGGAGCTGGAACCCTGGCTGATTTCCCTCTCTCTCTAACCCAGGGGTCACTGGACAATGATCAGGAGTAGGAACCCTGGCTGATTTCCCCTCTCTCTAACCCAGGGGTCACTGGATAGTGATCAGGAGCATGAACCCTGTCTGATTTCCCCTCTCTCTCTAACCCAGGTGTCACTGGACAGTTATAAGGAGCAGGAACCCTGGCTGATTTCACCTGTCTCTCTAACCCAGGGGTCACTGGACTGTGATCAGGAGCAGGAACCCTGGCTGATTTCCCCTCTCTCTCTAAACCAGGGGTCACTGGGCAGTGATCAGGAGCAGGAACCCGGGCTCATTTCCCCTCTCTCTCACCCAGGTGTCACTGGACTGTGATCAGGAGCATGAATCCTGGCTGATTTCCCTCTCACTCTAACCCAGGGGTCACTGGGCAGTGATCAGGAGCATGAACCCTGGCTGATATCCCTCTCTCTCTAACCCAGGGGTCTCTGGTCAGTGATCAGGAGCAGGAACCCTGGCTGATTTCCTCCTCTCTCTAACCCAGGGGTCACTGGATTGTGATCAGGAGCAGGAACCCTGGCTGATTTCACCTCTCTCTCTAACCCAGGGGTCACTGGATTGTGATCAGGAGCAGGAACCCTGGCTGATTTCACCTCTCTCTCTAACCCAGGGGTCACTGGGCTGTGATCAGGAGCAGGAACCCTGGCTGATTTCCCCTCTCTCTAACCCAGGGGTCACTGGGCAGTGATCAGGAGCAGGAACCCTGGCTGATTTCCCCTCTCTCTAACCCAGGGGTCACTGGGCAGTGATCAGGAGCAGAAACCCTGGCTGATTTCCCCTCTCCAACCCAGGGGTCACTGGACAGTGATCAGGAGCAGGAACCCTGGCTGAATTCCCCTCTCTCTATAACCCAGGGGTCACTGGGCAGTGATCAGGAGCAGGAACCCAGGCTGATTTCCACTCTCTCTAAACCAGGGTTCACTGGGCAGTGATCAGGAGCAGGAACCCTGGCTGATTTCCCTCTCTCTCTAACCCAGGGGTCACTGGGCAGTGATCAGGAGCAGGAATCCTGGCTGATTTCCCCTCTCTCTAACCCAGGGGTCACTGGATAGTGATCAGGAGCATGAACCCTGGCTGATTTCCCCTCTCTCTCGAACCCAGGTGTCACTGGACTGTGATAAGGAGCAGGAACCCTGGCTGATTTCACCTGTCTCTCTAACCCAGGGGTCACTGGACTGTGATCAGGAGCAGGAACCCTGGCTGATTTCCCCTCTCTCTCTAAACCAGGGGTCACTGGGCAGTGATCAGGAGCAGGAACCCAGGCTGATTTCCCCTCTCTCTAACCCAGGGGTCACTGGACAGTGATCAGGAGCATGAATCCTGGCTGATTTCCCCTCTCTCTCTAACCCAGAGGTCACTGGGCAGTGATCAGGAGCAGGAACCCTGGCTGATTTCCCCTCTCTCTAACCGAGGGGTCACTGGACTGTGATCAGGAGCAGGAACCCTGGCTGATTTCCCCTCTCTCTCGAACACAGGGTTCACTGGACTGTAATCAGGAGCAGGAACCCTGGCTGCTTTCATCTCTCTCTAACCCAAGGGTCATTGGACAGTGATCAGGAGCACGAACCCTGGCTGATTTCCCCTCTCTCTAACCCAGGGGTCACTGGACTGTGATCAGGAGCAGGAACCCTGGCTGATTTCCCCTCTCTCTCTAACCCAGGGGTCACTGCACAGTGATCAGGAGCAGGAACCCTGGCTGATTTCCCTCTCTCTCTCACCCAGGTGTCACTGGACTGTGATCAGGAGCATGAATCCTGGCTGAATTCCCTCTCACTCTAACCCAGGGGTCACTGGGCAGTGATCAGGAGCACGAACCCTGGCTGATTTCCCTCTCTCTCTCACCCAGGTGTCACTGGACTGTGATCAGGAGCACGAATCCTGGCTGAATTCCCTCTCACTCTAACCCAGGGGTCACTGGGCAGTGATCAGGAGCATGAACCCTGGCTGATATCCCTCTCACTCTAACCCAGGGGTCACTGGGCAGTGATCAGGAGCAGGAACCCTGGCTGATTTCCTCCTCTCTCTAACTCAGGGGTCACTGGATAGTGATCAGGAGCAGGAACCCTAGCTGATTTCCCCTCTCTCTCTAACCCAGGGGTCACTGGACTGTGATCAGGAGCAGGAACCCTGGCTGATTTCACCTCTCTCTCTAACCCAGGGGTCACTGGGCTGTGATCAGGAGCAGGAACCCCGGCTGATTTCACCTGTCTCTCTAACCCAGGGTTCACTGGGCTGTGATCAGGAGCAGGAACCCTGGCTGATTTCCCCTCTCTCTAACCCAGGGGTCACTGGGCAGTGATCAGGAGCATGAATCCTGGCTGATTTCCCTCTCTCTCTAACCCAGGGGTCACTGGGCAGTGATCAGGAGCAGGAACCCGGGCTGATTTCCCTCTCTCTCTAACCCAGGGGTCACTGGGCAGTGATCAGGAGCAGGAACCCAGGCTGACTTCCCTTCTCTCTAACCAGGCGTCACTGGATAGTGATCAGGAGCAGGAACCCTGGCTGATTTCCCCTCTCTCTCTCTAACCCAGAGGTCACTGGGCAGTGATCAGGAGCAGGCACCCTGGCTGATTTCCCCTCTCTCTAACCGAGGGGTCACTGGACTGTGATCAGGAGCAGGAACCGTGGCTGATTTCCCCTCTCTCTCTAACCCAGGGTTCACTGGACTGTAATCAGGAGCAGGAACCCTGGCTGCTTTCACCTCTCTCTCTAACCCAAGGGTCGTTGGACAGTGATCAGGAGCACGAACCCTGGCTGATTTCCCCTCTCTCTAACCCAGGGGTCACTGGACTGTGATCAGGAGCAGGAACCCTGGCTGATTTCCCCTCTCTCTCTGACCCAGGGGTCACTGGACAGTGATCAGGAGCAGGAACCCTGGCTGATTTCCCCTCTCTCTCTAACCCAGGGGTCACTGGACAGTGATCAGGAGCAGGAACCCTGGCTGGTTCCCCCTCTCTCTAACTCAGGGGTCACTGGATAGTGATCAGCAGCTGGAACCCGGGCTGGTTTCCCCTCTCTCTAACCCAGGGGTTACTGGACAATGATCAGGAGCAGGAACTCTCGCTGATTTCCCTCTCTCTCTAACCAGGTGTCACTGGACAATGATCAGGAGCAGGAACCCTGGCTGATTTCCCCTCTCTCTAACCCAGGAGTCACTGGACAGTGATCAGGAGCAGGAACCCTGGCTGGTTCCCCCTCTCTCTAACCCAGGGGTCACTGGACTGTAATCAGGAGCAGGAACCCTGGCTGATTTCCCCTCTCTCTAACCCAGGGTTCACTGGACTGTAATCAGGAGCTGGAACCCTGGCTGATTTCCCTCTCTCTCTCACCCAGGTGTCACTGGACTGTGATCAGGAGCAGGAACCCTGGCTGATTTCCCTCTCTCTCTATCCCAGGGGTCACTGGACTGTGATCAGGAGCAGGAACCCTGGCTGATTTCCCTCTCTCTCTAACTCAGGGGTCACTGGGCAGTGATCAGCAGCAGGAACCCAGGCTGATTGCCCTCTCTCTCTAAACCAGGGGTCACTGGACTGTGATCAGGAGCAGGAACCCTGGTTGATTTCCCCTCTCTCTAACCCAGGGGTCACTGGGCAGTGATCAGGAGCAGGAACCCTGGCTGATTTCCCCTCTCTCTAACCCAGTGGTCACTGGGCAGTGATCAGGAGCAGAAACCCTGGCTGATTTCCCCTCTCTAACCCAGGGGTCACTGGACAGTGATCAGGAGCAGGAACCCTGGCTGAATTCCCCTCTCTCTCTAACCCAGGGGTCACTGGCCAGTGATCAGGAGCAGGAACCCTGGCTGATTTCCACTCTCTCTAACCCAGGGTTCACTGGGCAGTGATCAGGAGCAGGAACCCTGGCTGATTTCCCTCTCTCTCTAACCCGGGGGTCACTGGGCAGTGATCAGGAGCAGGAATCCTGGCTGATTTCCCCTCTCTCTAACCCAGCGGTCAGTGGATAGTGATCAGGAGCATGAACTCTGGCTGATTTCCCCTCTCTCTAACCCAGGGGTCACTGGACTGTGATCAGGAGCATGAACCCTGGCTGATTTCCCTCTCTCTCTAACCCAGGGTTCACTGTGCAGTGATCAGGAGCAGGAACCCTGGCTGATTTCCCTCTCTCTCTAACCCAGGGGTCAATGGGCAGTAATCAGGAGCAGGAACCCAGGCTGATTTCCCCTCTCTCTAACCCAGGGATCTCTGGATAGTGATCAGGAGCAGGAACCCTGGCTGATTTCCCCTCTCTAACCCAGGAGTCACTGGACAGTGATCAGGAGCATGAACCCTGGCTGATTTCCCCTCTCTCTTTAACCCAGGGGTCACTGGACTGTGATCAGGAGCAGGAACCCAGGCTGATTTCCACTCTCTCAACCCAGGGTTCACTGGACAATGATCAGGAGCACGAACCCTGGCTGATTTCCCCTCTCTCTCTAACCCAGGTGTCACTGGACTGTGATCAGGAGCAGGAACCCTGGCTGATTTCCCCTCTCTCTAACCCAGGAGTCACTGGACTGTGATCAGGAGGAGGAACCCTGGCTGATTTCCCTCTCTCTCTAACCCAGGGGTCACTGGACAGTGATCAGGAGCAGGAACCCTGGCTGATTTCCCCTCTCTCTAACCCAGGGGTCACTGGGCAGTGATCAGGAGCAGGAACCCTGGCTGATTTCACCTCTCTCTCTAACCCAGGGGTCACTGGACAGTGATCAGGAGCAGGAACCCTGGCTGATTTCCCTCTCTCTCTAACCCAGGGGTCACTGGGCAGTGATCAGGAGCAGGAACCCTGGCTGATTTCACCTCTCTCTCGAACCCAGGGGTCACTGGACAGTGATCAGGAGCAGGAACCCTGGCTGATTTCCCTCTCTCTCTAACCCAGGGATCACTGGACAGAGATCAGGAGCACGAACCCTGGCTCATTTCCCCTCTCTCTAACCCACGGGTCACTGGACAATGATCAGGAGCATGAACCCTGGATGGTTCCCCCTCTCTCTAGGTCACTGGATAGTGATCAGGAGCTGGAACCCTGGCTGATTTCCCTCTCTCTCTAACCCAGGGGTCACTGGACAATGATCAGGAGCAGGAACCCTGGCTGATTTCCCCTCTCTCTAACCCAGGGGTCACTGGATAGTGATCAGGAGCATGAACCCTGGCTGATTTCCCCTCTCTCTCTAACCCAGGTGTCACTGGACTGTGATAAGGAGCAGGAACCCTGGCTGATTTCACCTGTCTCTCTAACCCAGGGGTCACTGGACTGTGATCAGGAGCAGGAACCCTGGCTGATTTCCCCTCTCTCTCTAAACCAGGGGTCACTGGGCAGTGATCAGGAGCAGGAACCCAGGCTGATTTCCCCTCTCTCTAACCCAGGGGTCACTGGACAGTGATCAGGAGCATGAATCCTGGCTGATTTCCCCTCTCTCTCTAACCCAGAGGTCACTGGGCAGTGATCAGGAGCAGGAACCCTGGCTGATTTCCCCTCTCTCTAACCGAGGGGTCACTGGACTGTGATCAGGAGGAGGAGCCCTGGCTGATTTCCCCTCTCTCTCTAACCCAGGGTTCACTGGACTGTAATCAGGAGCAGGAACCCTGGCTGCTTTCATCTCTCTCTAACCCAAGGGTCATTGGACAGTGATCAGGAGCACGAACCCTGGCTGATTTCCCCTCTCTCTAACCCAGGGGTCACTGGGCAGTGATCAGGAGCAGGAACCCTGGCTGATTTCACCTCTCTCTCTAACCCAGGGGTCACTGGACAGTGATCAGGAGCAGGAACCCTGGCTGATTTCCCTCTCTCTCTAACCCAGGGGTCACTGGGCAGTGATCAGGAGCAGGATCCCTGGCTGATTTCCCTCTCTCTAACCCAGGGGTCACTGGACAGTGATCAGGAGCAAGAACCCTGGCTGATTTCCGCTCTCTCTAACCCAGGGGTCACTGGACAATGATCAGGAGCAGGAACCCTGGCTGATTTCCCCTCTCTCTAACTCAGGGGTCACTGGACAGTGATCAGGAGCAGGAACCCTGGCTGATTTCCCCTCTCTCTAACCCAGGGGTCACTGGACAATGATCAGGAGCAGGAACCCTGGCTGAATTCCCCGCTCTCTAACCCAGTGGTCACTGGTCAGTGATCAGGAGCAGGAACCCTGGCTGATTTCCTCCTCTCTCTAACCCAGGAGTCACTGGGCAGTGATCAGGAGCAGGAACCCCGGCTGATTTCCCCCTCTCTCTAAACCAGGGGTCACTGGGCAGTGATCAGGAGCAGGAACCCTGGCTGATTTCCCCTCTTTCCAACCCAGGGGTGACTGGGCAGTGATCAGGAGCAGGAACCCTGGCTGATTTCCCCTCTATCTAACCCAGGAGTCACTGGACAGTAATCAGGAGCAGGAACCCTGGCTGATTTCCCATCTCTCTCTAACCCATGGGTCACTGGACAGTGATCAGGAGCAGGAATCCTGGCTGATTTCCCATCTCTCTAACACAGAGATCACTGGATAGCGATCAGGAGCGGGATAAGCATGGGATTGATCCGGGGCAATGGGGAGTGAGCGTGGCAGTAGGATTAGTTTGTGATTGATACAGGGCTAGAGGAGAGAGCTGGGCAGTGGGATTAGTTTGGGATTGATACAGGGCTATGGGGAGAGAGGGTGCAGTGGGATTAGTTTGGATATAACACAGGGCTATGGGGTGAAAGCAGGGCAGTGGACTTACGTTGGGGATTGATACAGGGCTATGGGGAGAGAGCGGGGCAGTGGGATTAGTTTGGGATTGATACAGGGCTATGGGGAGAGAGGGTGCAGTGGGATTAGTTTGGATATAACACAGGGCTATGGGGAGAAAGCGGGGCAGTGGGCTTACGTTGGGGACTGATACAGGGCTATGGGGAGAGAGCGGGGCAGTGGGATTTGTTTGGATATAACACAGGGCTATGGGGAGAAAGCAGGGCAGTGGACTTACGTTGGGGATTGATACAGGGCTATGGGGAGAGAGCGGGGCAGTGGGATTTGTTTGGGATTGATACAGGGCTATGGGGAGAAAGCGGGGCAGTGGGATTTGTTTGGATATAACACAGGGCTATGGGGAGAAAGCGGGCAGTGGGCTTACGTTGGGGATTGATACAGGGCTATGGGGAGAGAGCAGGGCAGTGGAAATAGTTTGTGATTGATACAGGGCTATGGGGAGAAAGCAGGGCAGTGGGATTAGTTTGGGGATTGATACAGGGCTATGGGGTGAGAGCAGGGCAGTCTGATTAGTTTGGGATTGATACAGGGTTATCGGGAGCGAGTGAGGCATTGGGAATAGTTTGGGATTGATACAGGGCGATGGGGAGAGAGCGGGGCAGTGGGATTTGTTTGGATATAACACAGGGCTATGGGGAGAAAGCAGGGCAGTGGACTTATGTTAGGGATTGATACAGGGCTATGGGGAGAGAGCGGGGCTGTGGGATTTGTTTGGGATTGATACAGAGCTATGGGGAGAAAGCGGGGCAGTGGGATTAATTTGGGGATTGATACAGGGCTATGGGGAGAAAGCGGGGCAGTGGGATTTGTTTGGATATAACACAGGGCTATGGGGAGAAAGCGGGCAGTGGGCTTACGTTGGGGATTGATACAGGGCTATGGGGAGAGTGCAGGGCAGTGGAAATAGTTTGTGATTGATACAGGGCTATGGGGAGAGCGCGGCAGTGGGATTAGGTTGGGGACTGATACAGGGCTATGGGGAGAGAGCGGGGCAGTGGGATTAGGTTGGCGATTGATAAAGGGCTAACAGGAGAGAGCAGGGCAGTGGGATTAGTTTGGGACTGAGACAGAGGGTTGTCAAGTAGCTGTTCCTCGTCCACTTTGGACAGATCCTGCCTTATCATATTAAAATCGGCCTGTTGTTTGCTAAATTTCCCCACTGAACTCACGGTTAATCTGCTTTATCAAAACGTGCCTCGATCTCCTGGTATATTTCAATACTGAACCTCGGTAGATTAAATAAAAGTGTTACCGTGATTTGATTTAAATGCAGAGGAGGGATTCACATGCGGATGAATGTTGGTCTGCAGATATCTGGGTACACCTTAGAAAAATGAAGCAAATAAAAGACAATTAAAGTCTGTTCTGGGTATTCCTACTGAGATTTGAATGAATTTTAGGCCGTGAGACTCACTGTCTTATACACAGGAGAGAAGGATTACATCAAACAAAGATAATGGCCCTGAAATCATGGTCTCCGTACCAATGACTTAGGCCTTGGTAGAGGCCCCGCAAGTTCCGTGTTTCCGTCTGCGCTGTGTATGCGCTGAATCCCCGGACTTGCAATCTATCCAGGTTTGCTGCAGAATCGATAGAGTAAAGCTGTCTTTAAACCAGCCCATCAAAAACTCCCAGGGCAGGAACAACACAGGTTAGATACAGAGTGGAGCTCCCTCTACACTGTCCCATCAAACACTCCCAAGGCAGGTACTGCACGGGTTAGATACAGCGTAAAGCTCCCTCTACGCTGTCCCATCAAACACTCCCAAGGCAGGTACTGCACGGGTTAGATACAGACAAAAAGCTCCCTCTACACTGTCCCATCAAACATTCCCAAGGCAGGTGCTGCACGGGTTAGATATATATAGTAATGCTCCCTCTACACTGTCCCATCAAACATTCCCAAGGCAGGTGCTGCACGGGTTAGATATATCGAGTAATGCCCCCTCTACACTGTCCCATCAAACACTCCCAGGACTATGGGGAGAGAACGTGGCAGTGGGGTTAGTTTGGGATTGATGCAGGGCTATGGGGAGAGAGTGGGGCAGTGGGATTAGTTTGGGATTGATTCAGGGCTATGGGGGGAGAGCAGAGCAGTGGGATTAGTTTGGGATCAAGACAGAGCTATGGGGGGAAAGCGAGGCAGTGGGATTACTTTGGGATTGATACAGGGCTTTGGGGAGAGAGCGGGGCAGTGGGATTAGATTGGGGATTGATACAGGGCTATGGGGAGTCAGCAGGGCAGTGGGATTAGTTTGGGGATTGATACAGGGTACGGGGAGAGAGCGGGGCAGTGGGATTAGTTTGGGGATTGATACAGGGCTATGGGGAGAGAGCAGGGCAGTGGGATTAGTTTGGGGATTGATACAGGGCTATGGGGAGAGAGCGGGGCAGTGGGATTAGTTTGGGATTGATTCAGGGCTATGGGGGGAGAGCAGAGCAGTGGGATTAGTTTGGGATTGATACAGGGCTATGGGGAGAGAGCGGGGCAGTGGGATTAGTTTGGGGGTTGAAACAGGGCTATGGGGAGAGAGCGGGGCATTGGGATTAGTTTGGGATTGATACAGGACTATGGGGAGAGAGTGGGGCTTTGGGATTAGTTTTGGATTGATACAGGGCTATCGGGAGTGAGCGGGGCACTGGGATTAGTTTGGGATTGATACAGGACTATGGGGAGAGAGTGGGGCTTTGGGATTAGTTTTGGATTGATACAGGGCTATCGGGAGTGAGCGGGGCACTGGCATTAGTTTGGGATTGATACAGGGCTATGGGGAGTGAGCGGGGCAGTGGGATTAGTTTGCGGATTGATACAGGGCTATGGGGAGAGAGCGGGGCAGTGGGATTAGTTTGGGGATTGATACAGGGCTATGGGGAGAGAGCGGGGAAGTTTGATTAGTTTGGGGATTGATACAGGGCTATGTAGAGAGCGGGGCAGTGGGATTAGTTTGGGATTGATACAGGGCTATCGGGAGAGATCGGGGCAGTGGGATTAGTTTGAGATTGATACAGGGCTATGGGGAGAGAGCGGGGTCGTGGGATTAATTTGGGATTGATACAGGGCTATGGGGAGAGAGCGGGGCAGTGGGATTAGTTTGGGATTGATACAGGGCTATGGGGAGAGAGCGGGGCAGTGGGATTAGTTTGGGATTTGATACAGGGCTATGGGGTGAGAGCGGGGCAGTGTGATTTGTTTGTAATTGATACAGGGCTATGGGGAGAGAGCGGGGCAGTGGGATTAGGTTGGGGACTGATACAGGGCTATGGGGAGAGAGCGGGGCAGTGGGATTAGGTTGGGGACTGATACAGGGCTATGGGGAGAGAGCGGGGCAGTGGGATTAGTTTGGCGATTGATAAAGGGCTAACAGGAGAGAGCAGGGCAGTGGGATTAGGTTGGGGCTGAGACAGAGGGTTGTCAAGTAGCTGTGCCTAGTCCACTTTGGACAGATCCTGCCTTAAAATCGGCCTGTTGTTTGCTAAATTTCCCCACTGAACTCATTGTTAATCTGCTTTATCAAAACGTGCCTGGATCTCCTGGTATATTTCAATACTGAACCTCGGTAGATTAAATAAAAGTGTTACCGTGATTTGATTTAAATGCAGAGGAGGGATTCACATGCGGATGAATGTTGGTCTGCAGATATCTGGGTACACCTTAGAAAAATGAAGCAAATAAAAGACAATTAAAGTCTGTTCTGGGTATTCTTACTGAGATTTGAATGAATTTTAGGCCGTGAGACTCACTGTCTTATACACAGGAGTGAAGGATTACATCAAACAAAGATAATGGCCCTGAAATCATGGTCTCCGTACCAACGACTTAAGCTTTGGTAGAGGCCCCGCAAGTTCCGTGTTTCCGTCTGCGCTGTGCATGCGCTGAATCCCCGGAATTGCAATCTATCAAGGTTTGCTACAGAATCGATAGAGAAAAGCTCTCTTTAAACCAGCCCATCAAAAACTCCCAGGGCAGGAACAAGACGGGGTAGATACAGAGTGAAGCTCCCTCTACACTGTCCCATCAAACACTCCCAACGCAGGTACTGCACGGGTTAGATACAGAGTAAAGCTCCCTCTACGCTGTCCCATCAAACACTCCCAAGGCAGGTACAGCACGGGTTAGATATAGAGTAATGCTCCCTCTACACTGTCCCATGAAACACTCCCAAGGCAGGCACCGCACAGGTTAGATACAGACAAAAAGCTGCCTCTACACTGTCCCATCAAACATTCCCAAGGCAGGTGCTGCACGGGTTAGATATATATAGTAATGCTCCCTCTACACTGTCCCATCAAACACTCCCAGGGCTATGGGGAGAGAACGTAGCAGTGGGGTTAGTTTGGGAATAATGCAGGGCTATGGGCAGAGAGTGGGGCAGAGGGATTAGTTTGGAATTGATGCAGGGCTAATGGGAAAAGTTTGGGATTGAGGCAGGGCTATGGGGAGAGAGTGGGGCAGTGGGATTAGTTTGGGATTGATTCAGGGCTATGGGGGGAGAGCAGGGCAGTAGGATTAGTTTGGGATCAAGACAGAGCTACGGGGGGAAAGCGAGGCAGTGGGATTAGTTTGGGATTGATACAGGGCTATGGGGAGAGAGCGGGGCAGTGGGATTAGTTTGGGGTTGGTACAGGACTATGGGGAGAGAGCGGGGCAGTGGGATTAGTTTGGGGATTGATACAGGGCTATGGGGAGAGAGCGGGGCAGTGGGATTAGTTTGGGGATTGATACAGGGCTATGGGGAGAGAGCGGGGCAGTGGGATTTGTTTGGGATTGATACAGGGCTTTGGGGAGAAAGCGGGGCAGTGGAAATAGTTTGTGATTGATACAGGGCTATGGGGAGAAAGCGGGGCAGTGGGATTAGTTTGGTGTTTGACACAGGGCTATGGGGAGAAAGCGGGGCAGTGGGATTAGTTTCGGGATTGATACAGGGCTATGGGGAGAAAGCGGGGCAGTGGGATTAGTTTGGTGATTGATACAAGGCTATGGGGAGAGAGCGGGGCAGTGGGATTTGTTTGGGATTGATACAGGGCTATGGGGAGAAAGCGGGGCAGTGGGATTAGTTTCGGGATTGATACAGGGCTATGGGGAGAGAGCGGGGCAGTAGGATTAGTTTGGGGATTGATACAGGGCAATGGGGAGACAGCGGGGCAGTTTGATTAGTTTGGGATTGATACAGGACTATGGGGAGAGAGCGGGACAGTGGGATTAGCTTGGGGATTGATACAGGGCTATGGGGAGGGAGCGGGGCAGTGGGATTAGTTTGGGGATTGATACAGGGCTATGGGGAGTGAGCGGGGCAGTGGGAATAGTTTGGGATTGATACAGGGCTATCCGGAGAGAGCGGGGCAGTGGGATTAGTTTGGGATTTGATACAGGGCTATGGGGTGAGAGCGGGGCAGTGTGATTTGTTTGGGATTGATACAGGGCTATGGGGAGAGTGCAGGGCAGTGGGATTAGTCTGGGATTGATACAGAGCTATGGGGAGAGAGCGGGGCAGTGGGATTAGTTTGGGGATTAATACAGGGCTATGGGGAGAGAGCAGGGCAGTGGGATTAGTTTGGGGATTGATACAGGGCTATGGGGAGAGAGCGGGGCTGTGGGATTAGTTTGGGATTGATACAGGGCTATGGGGAGAGAGCGGGGCAGTGGGATTAGTTTGGGATTGATACAGGGCTATGGGGAGAGAGCAGGGCAGTGGAATTAGTTTGGGGATTGAAACAGGGCTATGGGGAGAGAGCGGGGCCTTGGGATTAGTTTTGGATTGATACAGGGCTATCGGGAGTGAGCGGGGCACTGGGATTAGTTTGTGATTGATACAGGGCTATGGGGAGTGAGCGGGGCAGTGGGATTATTTTGCGGATTGATACAGGGCTATGGGGAGAGAGCGGGGCAGTGGGATTAGTTTGGGGATTGATACAGGGCAATGGGGAGACAGCGGGGCAGTTTGATTAGTTTGGGATTGATGCAGGACTATGGGGAGAGAGCGGGACAGTGGGATTAGCTTGGGGATTGATACAGGGCTATGGGGAGAGAGCGGGGCAGTGGGATTAGTTTGGGGATTGATACAGGGCTATGGGGAGTGAGCGGGGCAGTGGGAATAGTTTGGGATTGATACAGGGCTATCCGGAGAGAGCGGGGCAGTGGGATTAGTTTGGGATTTGATACAGGGCTATGGGGTGAGAGCGGGGCAGTGTGATTTGTTTGGGATTGATACAGGGCTATGGGGAGAGTGCAGGGCAGTGGGATTAGTTTGGGATTGATACAGAGCTATGGGGAGAGAGCGGGGCAGTGGGATTAGTTTGGGGATTGATACAGGGCTATGGGGAGAGAGCGGGGCAGTGTGATTAGTTTGGAATTGATACAGGGCAATCGGAAGAGAGCGGGGCAGTGGGATTCATTTGGGGATTGATACAGGGCTATGCGGTGAGAGCAGGGCAGTCTGATTAGTTTGGGATTGATACAGGGTTATCGGGAGCGAGCGAGGCATTGGGAATAGTTTGGGATTGATACAGGGCTATCGGGAGAGATCGGGGCAGTGTGATTAGTTTGGGATTGATACAGGGCTATGGGGAGGGAGTGGGGCTTTGGGAGTAGTTTAGGATTGATACAGGCCTATCGGGAGTGAGCGGGGCACTGGGATTAGTTTGGGATTGATACAGGGCTTTGGGGAGTGAGCGGGGCAGTGGGATTAGTTTGCGGATTGATACAGGGCTATGGGGAGTGAGCGGGGCAGTGGGATTAGTTTGGGATTGATACAGGGCTATAGGGAGAGAGCGGGGCAGTGGGAATAGTTTGGGATTGATACAGGGCTATGGGGAGAGAGCGGGGCAGTTGGATTAGTTTGGGATTGATAAACGGCTATGGGGAGAGAGCGGGGCAATGGGATTAGTTTTGGGGATTGATACAGGGCTATGGGGAGATAGCGGGGCAGTGGGATTAGTTTGGGATTGATGCAGGACTATGGGGAGAGAGCGGGGCAGTGGGATTAGTTTAGGATTGATGTAGGGCTATGGGGGGAGAGCGGGGCAGTGGGATTAGGTTGGGGACTGATACAGGGCTATGGGGAGAGAGCGAGGCAGTGGGATTAGGTTGGCGATTGATAAAGGGCTAACAGGAGAGAGCAGGGCAGTGGGATTAGTTTGGGACTGAGACAGAGGGTTGTCAAGTAGCTGTTCCCAGTCCACTTTGGACAGATCCTGCCTTATCATATTAAAATCGGCCTGTTGTTTGCTAAATTTCCCCACTGAACTCATTGTTAATCTGCTTTATCAAAACGTGCCTGGATCTCCTGGTATATTTTAATACTGAACCTCGGTAGATTAAATGAAAGTGTTACCGTGAATTGATTTAATGCAGAGGAGGGATTCACATGCGGATGAATGTTGGTCTGCAGATATCTGGGTACACCGTAGAAAAATGAAGCAAATAAAAGACAATTAAAGTCTGTTCTGGGTATTTTTACTGAGATTTGAATGAATTTTAGGCCGTGAGATTCACTGTCTTATGCACAGGAGTGAAGGATTACATCAAACAAAGATAATGGCCCTGAAATCATGGTCCCCGTACCAACGACTTAGGCCTTGGTAGAGGCCCCGCAAGTTCCGTGTTTCCGTCTGCGCTGTGTATGCGCTGAATCCCCGGACTTGCAATCTATCAAGGTTTGCTACAGAATCGATAGAGAAAAGCTCTCTTTAAACCAGCCCATCAAACACTCCCAAGGCAGGTACAGCATGGGTTAGATACAGAGTAATGCTCCCTCTACACTGTCCCATCAAACACTCCCAAGGCAGGTACCGCACGGGTTAGATACAGACAAAAACCTCCCTCTACACTGTCCCATCAAACATTCCCAAGGCAGGTGCTGCACGGGTTAGATATATATAGTAATGCTCCCTCTACACTGTCCCATCAAACACTCCCAGGGGTATGGGGAGAGAACGTGGCAGTGGGGTTAGTTTGGGAATGATGCAGGGCTATGGGCGGAGACTGGGGCAGAGGGATTAGTTTGGAATTGATGCAGGGCTATGGGGGGAGAGCAGGGCAGTGGGGTTAGTTTGGGATCAAGACAGAGCTATGGGGGGAAAGCGAGGCACTGGGATTAGTTTGGGATTGATACAGGGCTATGGGGAGAGAGCGGGGCAGTGGGATTAGATTGGGGATTGATACAGGGCTATGGGGAGTCAGCAGGGCGGTGGGATTAGTTTGGGGATTGATACAGGGCTATGGGGAGAGAGCGGGGCATTGGGATTAGTTTGGGATTGATACAGGACTATGGGGAGAGAGTGGGGCTTTGGGATTAGTTTTGGATTCATACAGGGCTATCGGGAGTGAGCGGGGCACTGGGATTAGTTTGGGATTGATACAGGGCTATGGGGAGTGAGCGGGGCAGCGGGATTAGTTTGCGGATTGATACAGGGCTATGGGGAGAGAGCGGGGCAGTGGGATTAGTTTGGGGATTGATACAGGGCTATGGGGAGAGAGTGGGGACCTTTGATTAGTTTGGGGATTGATACAGGGCTATGTAGAGAGCGGGGCAGTGGGATTAGTTTGGGATTGATACAGGGCTATCGGGAGAGATCGGGGCAGTGGGATTAGTTTGAGATTGATACAGGGCTATGGGGAGAGAGCGGGGTCGTGGGATTAATTTGGGATTGATACAGGGCTATGGGGAGAGAGCGGGGCAGTGGGATTAGTTTGGGATTGATACAGGGCTATGGGGAGAGAGCGGGGCAGTGGGATTAGTTTGGGATTTGATACAGGGCTATGGGGCGAGAGCGGGGCAGTGTGATTTGTTTGTAATTGATACAGGGCTATGGGGAGAGTGCGGGGCAGTGGGATTAATTTGGGATTGATACAGAGCTATGGGGAGAGAGCGGGGCAGTGGGATTAGGTTGGGGACTGATACAGGGCTATGGGGAGAGAGCGGGGCAGTGTGATTAATTTGGGATTGATACAGGGCTACGGGGAGAGAGCGGGGCAGTGGGATTAGGTTGGGGACTGATACAGGGCTATGGGGAGAGAGCGAGGCAGTGGGATTCGGTTGGCGATTGATAAAGGGCTAACAGGAGAGAGCAGGGCAGTGGGATTAGTTTGGGGCTGAGACAGAGGGTTGTCAAGTAGCTGTTCCTAGTCCACTTTGGACAGATCCTGCCTTAAAATCGGCCTGTTGTTTGCTAAATTTCCCCACTGAACTCATTGTTAATCTGCTTTATCAAAACGTGCCTCGATCTCCTGGTATATTTCAATACTGAACCTCGGTAGATTAAATAAAAGTGTTACCGTGATTTGATTTAAATGCAGAGGAGGGATTCACATGCGGATGAATGTTGGTCTGCAGATATCTGGGTACACCTTAGAAAAATGAAGCAAATAAAAGACAATTAAAGTCTGTTCTGGGTATTCTTACTGAGATTTGAATGAATTTTAGGCCGTGAGACTCACTGTCTTATACACAGGAGTGAAGGATTACATCAAACAAAGATAATGGCCCTGAAATCATGGTCTCCGTACCAACGACTTAGGCCTTGGTAGAGGCCCCGCAAGTTCCGTGTTTCCGTCTGCGCTGTGTATGTGCTGAATCCCCGGACTTGCAATCTATCAAGGTTTGCTACAGAATCGATAGAGAAAAGCTCTCTTTAAACCAGCCCATCAAAAACTCCCAGGGCAGGAACAACACGGGTTAGATACAGAGTGAAGCTCCCTCTACACTGTCCCATCAAACACTCCCATGGCAGGGACTGCACGGGTCAGATACAGAGTAAAGCTCCCTCTATGCTGTCCCATCAAACACTCCCAAGGCAGGTACAGCACGGGTTAGATATAGAGTAATGCTCCCTCTACACTGTCCCATCAAACACTCCCAAGGCAGGTACCGCACAGGTTAGATACAGACAAAAACCTCCCTCTACACTGTCCCATCAAACATTCCCAAGGCAGGTGCTGCACGGGTTAGATATATATAGTAATGCTCCCTCTACACTGTCCCATCAAACACTCCCAGGGCTATGGGGAGAGAACGTGGCAGTGGGGTTAGTTTGGGAATGATGCAGGGCTATGGGCAGAGAGTGGGGCAGAGGGATTAGTTTGGAATTGATGCAGGGCTATGGGGGGAGAGCAGGGCAGTGGGATTAGTTTGGGATTGATTCAGGGCTATGGGGGGAGAGCAGGGCAGTGGGATTAGTTTGGAATTGATTCAGGGCTATGGGGGGAGAGCAGGGCAGTGGGATTAGTTTGGGATTGATTCAGGGCTATGGGGAGAGAGTGGGGCAGTGGGATTAGTTTGGGAACAAGACAGAGCTATGGGGGGAAAGCGAGGCACTGGGATTAGTTTGGGATTGATACAGGGCTATGGGGAGAGAGCGGGGCAGTGGGATTAGATTGGGGATTGATACAGGGCTATGGGGAGTCAGCAGGGCCGTGGGATTAGTTTGGGGATTGATACAGGGTATGGGGAGAGAGCGGGGCAGTGGGATTAGTTTGGGATTGATACAGGGCTATGGGGAGAGAGCGGGGCAGTGGGATTAGTTTGGGGATTGAAACAGGGCTTTGGGGAGAGAGCGGGGCATTGGGATTAGTTTGGGATTGATACAGGACTATGGGGAGAAAGTGGGGCTTTGGGATTAGTTTTGGATTCATACAGGGCTATCGGGAGTGAGCGGGGCACTGGGATTAGTTTGGGATTGATACAGGGCTATGGGGAGTGAGCGGGGCAGCGGGATTAGTTTGCGGATTGATACAGGGCTATGGGGAGAGAGCGGGGCAGTGGGATTAGTTTGGGGATTGATACAGGGCTATGGGGAGAGAGCGAGGCATTGGGAATAGTTTGGGATTGATACAGGGCTATCGGGAGAGATCGGGGCAGTGTGATTAGTTTGGGATTGATACAGGGCTATGGGGAGAGAGCAGGGCAGTGGGATTAGTTTGGGGATTGATACAGGGCTATGGGGAGAGAGCAAGGCAGTGGGATTAGTTTGGGATTGATAAAGGGCTATGGGGAGAGAGCGGGGCAGTGGGATTAGTTTGGGATTGATACAGGGCTATGGGGAGAGAGCGGGGCAGTGGGATTAGTTTGGGGATTGAAACAGGGCTATGGGGAGAGAGCGGGGCATTGGGATTAGTTTGGGATTGATACAGGACTATGGGGAGAGAGTGGGGCTTTGGGATTAGTTTTGGATTCATACAGGGCTATCGGGAGTGAGCGGGGCACTGGGATTAGTTTGGGATTGATACAGGGCTATGGGGAATGAGCGGGGCAGCGGGATTAGTTTGCGGATTGATACAGGGCTATGGGGAGAGAGCGGGGCAGTGGGATTAGTTTGGGGATTGATACAGGGCTATGGGGAGAGAGCGGGGACGTTTGATTAGTTTGGAGATTGATACAGGGCTATGTAGAGAGCGGGGCAGTGGGATTAGTTTGGGATTGATACAGGGCTATCGGGAGAGTTCGGGGCAGTGGGATTAGTTTGAGATTGATACAGGGCTATGGGGAGAGAGTGGGGTCGTGGGATTAATTTGGGATTGATACAGGGCTATGGGGAGAGAGCGGGGCAGTGGGATTAGTTTGGGATTGATACAGGGCTATGGGGAGAGAGCGGGGCAGTGGGATTAGTTTGGGATTTGATACAGGGCTATGGGGCGAGAGCGGGGCAGTGTGATTTGTTTGTAATTGATACAGGGCTATGGGGAGAGTGCGGGGCAGTGGGATTAATTTGGGATTGATACAGAGCTATGGGGAGAGAGCGGGGCAGTGGGATTAGGTTGGGGACTGATACAGGGCTATGGGGAGAGAGCGGGGCAGTGTGATTAATTTGGGATTGATACAGGGCTACGGGGAGAGAGCGGGGCAGTGGGATTAGGTTGGGGACTGATACAGGGCTATGGGGAGAGAGCGAGGCAGTGGGATTCGGTTGGCGATTGATAAAGGGCTAACAGGAGAGAGCAGGGCAGTGGGATTAGTTTGGGGCTGAGACAGAGGGTTGTCAAGTAGCTGTTCCTAGTCCACTTTGGACAGATCCTGCCTTAAAATCGGCCTGTTGTTTGCTAAATTTCCCCACTGAACTCATTGTTAATCTGCTTTATCAAAACGTGCCTCGATCTCCTGGTATATTTCAATACTGAACCTCGGTAGATTAAATAAAAGTGTTACCGTGATTTGATTTAAATGCAGAGGAGGGATTCACATGCGGATGAATGTTGGTCTGCAGATATCTGGGTACACCTTAGAAAAATGAAGCAAATAAAAGACAATTAAAGTCTGTTCTGGGTATTCTTACTGAGATTTGAATGAATTTTAGGCCGTGAGACTCACTGTCTTATACACAGGAGTGAAGGATTACATCAAACAAAGATAATGGCCCTGAAATCATGGTCTCCGTACCAACGACTTAGGCCTTGGTAGAGGCCCCGCAAGTTCCGTGTTTCCGTCTGCGCTGTGTATGTGCTGAATCCCCGGACTTGCAATCTATCAAGGTTTGCTACAGAATCGATAGAGAAAAGCTCTCTTTAAACCAGCCCATCAAAAACTCCCAGGGCAGGAACAACACGGGTTAGATACAGAGTGAAGCTCCCTCTACACTGTCCCATCAAACACTCCCATGGCAGGGACTGCACGGGTCAGATACAGAGTAAAGCTCCCTCTATGCTGTCCCATCAAACACTCCCAAGGCAGGTACAGCACGGGTTAGATATAGAGTAATGCTCCCTCTACACTGTCCCATCAAACACTCCCAAGGCAGGTACCGCACAGGTTAGATACAGACAAAAACCTCCCTCTACACTGTCCCATCAAACATTCCCAAGGCAGGTGCTGCACGGGTTAGATATACCATATATAGTAATGCTCCCTCTACACTGTCCCATCAAACACTCCCAGGGCTATGGGGAGAGAACGTGGCAGTGGGGTTAGTTTGGGAATGATGCAGGGCTATGGGCAGAGAGTGGGGCAGAGGGATTAGTTTGGAATTGATGCAGGGCTATGGGGGGAGAGCAGGGCAGTGGGATTAGTTTGGGATTGATTCAGGGCTATGGGGGGAGAGCAGGGCAGTGGGATTAGTTTGGAATTGATTCAGGGCTATGGGGGGAGAGCAGGGCAGTGGGATTAGTTTGGGATTGATTCAGGGCTATGGGGAGAGAGTGGGGCAGTGGGATTAGTTTGGGAACAAGACAGAGCTATGGGGGGAAAGCGAGGCACTGGGATTAGTTTGGGATTGATACAGGGCTATGGGGAGAGAGCGGGGCAGTGGGATTAGATTGGGGATTGATACAGGGCTATGGGGAGTCAGCAGGGCCGTGGGATTAGTTTGGGGATTGATACAGGGTATGGGGAGAGAGCGGGGCAGTGGGATTAGTTTGGGATTGATACAGGGCTATGGGGAGAGAGCGGGGCAGTGGGATTAGTTTGGGGATTGAAACAGGGCTTTGGGGAGAGAGCGGGGCATTGGGATTAGTTTGGGATTGATACAGGACTATGGGGAGAAAGTGGGGCTTTGGGATTAGCTTTGGATTCATACAGGGCTATCGGGAGTGAGCGGGGCACTGGGATTAGTTTGGGATTGATACAGGGCTATGGGGAGTGAGCGGGGCAGCGGGATTAGTTTGCGGATTGATACAGGGCTATGGGGAGAGAGCGGGGCAGTGGGATTAGTTTGGGGATTGATACAGGGCTATGGGGAGAGAGCGAGGCATTGGGAATAGTTTGGGATTGATACAGGGCTATCGGGAGAGATCGGGGCAGTGTGATTAGTTTGGGATTGATACAGGGCTATGGGGAGAGAGCAGGGCAGTGGGATTAGTTTGGGGATTGATACAGGGCTATGGGGAGAGAGCAAGGCAGTGGGATTAGTTTGGGATTGATAAAGGGCTATGGGGAGAGAGCGGGGCAGTGGGATTAGTTTGGGATTGATACAGGGCTATGGGGAGAGAGCGGGGCAGTGGGATTAGTTTGGGGATTGAAACAGGGCTATGGGGAGAGAGCGGGGCATTGGGATTAGTTTGGGATTGATACAGGACTATGGGGAGAGAGTGGGGCTTTGGGATTAGTTTTGGATTCATACAGGGCTATCGGGAGTGAGCGGGGCACTGGGATTAGTTTGGGATTGATACAGGGCTATGGGGAATGAGCGGGGCAGCGGGATTAGTTTGCGGATTGATACAGGGCTATGGGGAGAGAGCGGGGCAGTGGGATTAGTTTGGGGATTGATACAGGGCTATGGGGAGAGAGCGGGGACGTTTGATTAGTTTGGAGATTGATACAGGGCTATGTAGAGAGCGGGGCAGTGGGATTAGTTTGGGATTGATACAGGGCTATCGGGAGAGTTCGGGGCAGTGGGATTAGTTTGAGATTGATACAGGGCTATGGGGAGAGAGTGGGGTCGTGGGATTAATTTGGGATTGATACAGGGCTATGGGGAGAGAGCGGGGCAGTGGGATTAGTTTGGGATTGATACAGGGCTATGGGGAGAGAGCGGGGCAGTGGGATTAGTTTGGGATTTGATACAGGGCTATGGGGCGAGAGCGGGGCAGTGTGATTTGTTTGTAATTGATACAGGGCTATGGGGAGAGTGCGGGGCAGTGGGATTAATTTGGGATTGATACAGAGCTATGGGGAGAGAGCGGGGCAGTGGGATTAGGTTGGGGACTGATACAGGGCTATGGGGAGAGAGCGGGGCAGTGTGATTAATTTGGGATTGATACAGGGCTACGGGGAGAGAGCGGGGCAGTGGGATTAGGTTGGGGACTGATACAGGGCTATGGGGAGAGAGCGAGGCAGTGGGATTCGGTTGGCGATTGATAAAGGGCTAACAGGAGAGAGCAGGGCAGTGGGATTAGTTTGGGGATTAGTTTGGGGCTGAGATTAGTTCAAGTAGCTGTTCCTAGTCCACTTTGGACAGATCCTGCCTTAAAATCGGCCTGTTGTTTGCTAAATTTCCCCACTGAACTCATTGTTAATCTGCTTTATCAAAACGTGCCTCGATCTCCTGGTATATTTCAATACTGAACCTCGGTAGATTAAATAAAAGTGTTACCGTGATTTGATTTAAATGCAGAGGAGGGATTCACATGCGGATGAATGTTGGTCTGCAGATATCTGGGTACACCTTAGAAAAATGAAGCAAATAAAAGACAATTAAAGTCTGTTCTGGGTATTCTTACTGAGATTTGAATGAATTTTAGGCCGTGAGACTCACTGTCTTATACACAGGAGTGAAGGATTACATCAAACAAAGATAATGGCCCTGAAATCATGGTCTCCGTACCAACGACTTAGGCCTTGGTAGAGGCCCCGCAAGTTCCGTGTTTCCGTCTGCGCTGTGTATGTGCTGAATCCCCGGACTTGCAATCTATCAAGGTTTGCTACAGAATCGATAGAGAAAAGCTCTCTTTAAACCAGCCCATCAAAAACTCCCAGGGCAGGAACAACACGGGTTAGATACAGAGTGAAGCTCCCTCTACACTGTCCCATCAAACACTCCCATGGCAGGGACTGCACGGGTCAGATACAGAGTAAAGCTCCCTCTATGCTGTCCCATCAAACACTTCCAAGGCAGGTACAGCACGGGTTAGATATAGAGTAATGCTCCCTCTACACTGTCCCATCAAACACTCCCAAGGCAGGTACCGCACAGGTTAGATACAGACAAAAACCTCCCTCTACACTGTCCCATCAAACATTCCCAAGGCAGGTGCTGCACGGGTTAGATATATATAGTAATGCTCCCTCTAC
Organism: Somniosus microcephalus; assembly: GCF_052327205.1. Classification (NCBI taxonomy): domain Eukaryota; kingdom Metazoa; phylum Chordata; class Chondrichthyes; order Squaliformes; family Somniosidae; genus Somniosus; species Somniosus microcephalus. The sequence goes on along the minus strand of NW_028225637.1, from coordinate 200,916 downwards.
ACTGTCCCATCAAACACTCCCAGGGCTATGGGGAGAGAACGTGGCAGTGGGGTTAGTTTGGGAATGATGCAGGGCTATGGGCAGAGAGTGGGGCAGAGGGATTAGTTTGGAATTGATGCAGGGCTATGGGGGGAGAGCAGGGCAGTGGGATTAGTTTGGGATTGATTCAGGGCTATGGGGGGAGAGCAGGGCAGTGGGATTAGTTTGGAATTGATTCAGGGCTATGGGGGGAGAGCAGGGCAGTGGGATTAGTTTGGGATTGATTCAGGGCTATGGGGAGAGAGTGGGGCAGTGGGATTAGTTTGGGATTGATTCAGGGCTATGGGGGGAGAGCAGGGCAGTGGGGTTAGTTTGGGATCAAGACAGAGCTATGGGGGGAAAGCGAGGCACTGGGATTAGTTTGGGATTGATACAGGGCTATGGGGAGAGAGCGGGGCAGTGGGATTAGATTGGGGATTGATACAGGGCTATGGGGAGTCAGCAGGGCCGTGGGATTAGTTTGGGGATTGATACAGGGTATGGGGAGAGAGCGGGGCAGTGGGATTAGTTTGGGATTGATACAGGGCTATGGGGAGAGAGCGGGGCAGTGGGATTAGTTTGGGGATTGAAACAGGGCTTTGGGGAGAGAGCGGGGCATTGGGATTAGTTTGGGATTGATACAGGACTATGGGGAGAGAGTGGGGCTTTGGGATTAGTTTTGGATTCATACAGGGCTATCGGGAGTGAGCGGGGCACTGGGATTAGTTTGGGATTGATACAGGGCTATGGGGAGTGAGCGGGGCAGCGGGATTAGTTTGCGGATTGATACAGGGCTATGGGGAGAGAGCGGGGCAGTGGGATTAGTTTGGGGATTGATACAGGGCTATGGGGAGAGAGCGAGGCATTGGGAATAGTTTGGGATTGATACAGGGCTATCGGGAGAGATCGGGGCGGTGTGATTAGTTTGGGATTGATACAGGGCTATGGGGTTTTGTATATTCCACATGTCCTGTGCTTGAAGTCTCTGACATTGGCCAGACATTGTTTTAGCATTTCATTGTCTTGGGCTGTTTACTATGAACATCTTTACCTGTTTCTGATCTACACAGGATGCAACAGATCAGAAAAACCTCCATTCAACAATGCGAATTCCTGTCTCTGCAAAGACATCATGCTGTTCCACAATGCAGGAATGTCGCAAACAGCTTTTGATAGCTGAGATCAACTTTAACCATTCAAACCTTTCAGGTAAAGAAGCTTCTAGATTCCGAGCCACAAATTGAATCGTTTAAGACAGAAAGAATATCACAGAAATGTGATTTATTGCTGTTATTTTACAATTTACAAATATACACACAATTTGTGTCACTGAATTATAAACAAAAAGCAGGCAAAGCTATGACTTAACAGAAATAAACACTTGTTTTTCTTCCTGGACAGCAAAACCAGTCAGACTGACTTGCAAATGTTTACTGATATGTTGACGTAAAGATTTATAATTGACCAATTTCGCTTCTAATGTTTTTCTCTCAAACATTCTCCACAATATTAATCCCTGCTCTTGTCACAAGGAGTGTTGAATTATTTTAGGTACTTCGCAATTAAAAGCAGGAAACAAACTTCATTATACTCACAAATTTTAATCTCCTATTTCAAACATTCAAACCAAATCGAATTGTACGTTATCACTTTAATCAATGTATTTTCTGTGTCTCTCTCAATAAACAAAGAGTGGTTTCTTCTAAAGTAGCTTCCTGCAATTTTTATACATCATTACATAACTCTTGCTTCAATTAACACTCCACTAAATGTTTAAGAGGAAATCTATATTTACGTTATTCCTGCGACTTGTTAGGACTATCGAACGACAGACATTATAAAATGGTTTGTGTTTTTCCCCTTTCTTGGTTCTCTTCCTAAATGTCTTAATGGTATATTTTTAAAAAGTCATTAAAAAGTAATCTGTAACTCCTACAAATCCTCCCCTACCTTCCCCCTCCTCAACACCATGGTTGCAAGTTTGTGTAAAGCTACTCACTTCAGTCAATCACTCAAAATCAAATCTTGAGATATTTCAATTTGAAAACATTTTAACCATTTCAGAGCACTTTAAAAGCGTTTGGACTTCAAGACCTGGTTGAAACTTGTTTAGGTGAGGGGGAAATTGGCTTTTGCTTCAGTCTCTTCCAAAATCATGTTCGAAACTTAGGGGGAAAAAGTGTTTTTTACACTCATTTTTGGTGAAAAGTTCATTAAAAATCGTTAAAATCTTTCAAGTCTCACTGCAGCTTTGACAGAAGAAGTTGCTCCAAGTTTCTCCTTCCCCCTTCAATGCTGTCGTTAAACATCCGACAAAATAAAGTCTAATTCCAAACGGAGCTCCAATCAGAAAGTGAATAAAGTGGTTAAACTTCCGAAGAAGGCGGCGAGGTTATCTATCCCCAGCCTTGGCGATGAGCTGGGATCAGTTTTTGGAGATGTTGTTTCCTCTTTTTCTGTTGCCGTTCCCTCCGTCTCTAAGAGTCTGAGGTACAAACGGGGGCACAAACTATTTCCCTTTCTCGCAACATGATTTAAATAACCCTGGCTGATTTCCCTCTCTCTCTAACCCAGGGGTCACTGGACAATGATCAGGAGCAGGAACCCTGGCTGATTTTCCCCTCTCTCTAACCCAGGGGTCACTGGGCAGTGATCAGGAGCAGGAACCCTGCCTGATTTCCCCTCTCTCTAACCCAGGGATCACTGGACAGAGATCAGGAGCACGAACCCTGGCTCATTTCCCCTCTCTCTAACCCACGGGTCACTGGACAATGATCAGGAGCATGAACCCTGGATGGTTCCCCCTCTCTCTAGGTCACTGGATAGTGATCAGGAGCTGGAACCCTGGCTGATTTCCCTCTCTCTCTAACCCAGGGGCCACTGGACAATGATCAGGAGCAGGAACCCTGGCTGATTTCCCCTCTCTCTAACCCAGGGGTCACTGGATAGTGATCAGGAGCATGAACCCTGGCTGATTTCCCCTCTCTCTCTAACCCAGGTGTCACTGGACTGTGATAAGGAGCAGGAACCCTGGCTGATTTCACCTGTCTCTCTAACCCAGGGGTCACTGGACTGTGATCAGGAGCAGGAACCCTGGCTGATTTCCCCTCTCTCTCTAAACCAGGGGTCACTGGGCAGTGATCAGGAGCAGGAACCCAGGCTGATTTCCCCTCTCTCTAACCCAGGGATCACTGGACAGTGATCAGGAGCATGAATCCTGGCTGATTTCCCCTCTCTCTCTAACCCAGAGGTCACTGGGCAGTGATCAGGAGCAGGAACCCAGGCTGATTTCCCCTCTCTCTAACCGAGGGGTCACTGGACTGTGATCAGGAGCAGGAACCCTGGCTGATTTCCCCTCTCTCTCTAACCCAGAGGTCACTGGGCAGTGATCAGGAGCAGGAACCCAGGCTGATTTCCCCTCTCTCTAACCGAGGGGTCACTGGATAGTGATCAGGAGCAGGAACCCTGGCTGATTTCCCCTCTCTCTCTAACCCAGGGTTCACTGGACTGTAATCAGGAGCAGGAACCCTGGCTGCTTTCATCTCTCTCTAACCCAAGGGTCATTGGACAGTGATCAGGAGCACGAACCCTGGCTGATTTCCCCTCTCTCTAACCCAGGGGTCACTGGACTGTGATCAGGAGCAGGAACCCTGGCTGATTTCCCCTCTATCTCTAACCCAGGGGTCACTGGACAGTGATCAGGAGCAGGAACCCTGGCTGGTTCCCCCTCTCTCTAAACCAGGGGTCACTGGACTGTGATCAGGAGCAGGAACCCTGGCTGATTTCCCTCTCTCTCTAACCCAGGGGTCACTGGGCAGTGATCAGGAGCAGGAACCCAGGCTGACTTCCCTTCTCTCTAACCAGGCGTCACTGGATAGTGTTCAGGAGCAGGAACCCTGGCTGATTTCCTCCTCTCTCTAACTCAGGGGTCACTGGATAGTGATCAGGAGCAGGAACCCTGGCTGATTTCCCCTCTCTCTCTAACCCAGAGGTCACTGGGCAGTGATCAGGAGCAGGAACCCTGGCTGATTTCCCCTCTCTCTAACCGAGGGGTCACTGGACTGTGATCAGGAGCAGGAACCCTGGCTGATTTCCCCTCTCTCTCTAACCCAGGGTTCACTGGACTGTAATCAGGAGCAGGAACCCTGGCTGCTTTCACCTCTCTCTCTAACCCAAGGGTCGTTGGACAGTGATCAGGAGCACGAACCCTGGCTGATTTCCCCTCTCTCTCTAACCCAGGGGTCACTGGACAGTGATCAGGAGCAGGAACCCTGGCTGGTTCCCCCTCTCTCTAACGCAGAGGTCACTGGATAGTGATCAGGAGCTGGAACCCGGGCTGGTTTCCCCTCTCTCTAACCCAGGGGTTAATGGACAATGATCAGGAGCAGCAACTCTCGCTGATTTCCCTCTCTCTCTAACCCAGGGGTCACTGGACAGTGATCAGGAGCAGGAACCCTGGCTGGTTCCCCCTCTCTCTAACCCAGGGGTCACTGGACTGTAATCAGGAGCTGGAACCCGGGCTGATTTCCCCTCTCTCTAACCCAGGAGTCACTGGACAGTGATCAGGAGCACGAACCCTGGCTGATTTCCCTCTCTCTCTCACCCAGGTGTCACTGGACTGTGATCAGGAGCAGGAACCCTGGCTGATTTCCCTCTCTCTCTATCCCAGGGGTCACTGGACTGTGATCAGGAGCAGGAACCCTGGCTGATTTCCCCCTCTCTCTAACCCAGGGGTCACTGGACAGTGATCAGGAGCTAGAACCCGGGCTGATTTCCCCTCTCTCTAACCCAGGAGTCACTGGACAGTGATCAGGAGCACGAACCCTGGCTGATTTCCCTCTCTCTCTCACCCAGGTGTCACTGGACTGTGATCAGGAGCAGGAACCCTGGCTCATTTCCCCTCTCTCTAACCCAGGGGTCACTGGACAGTGATCAGGAGCAGGAACCCTGGCTGATTTCCCCCTCTCTCTAACCCAGGGGTCACTGGACAGTGATCAGGAGCAGGAACCCTGGCTGATTTCCCTCTCTCTCTATCCCAGGGGTCACTGGACTGTGATCAGGAGCAGGAACCCCAGCTGATTTCCTCTCTCTCTAACTCAGGGGTCACTGGGCAGTGATCAGGAGCAGGAACCCTGGCTGATTTCCCCTCTCTAACCCAGGGGTCACTGGACAGTGATCAGGAGCAGGAACCCTGGCTGAATTCCCCTCTCTCTCTAACCCAGGGGTCACTGGGCAGTGATCAGGAGCAGGAACCCAGGCTGATTTCCACTCTCTCTAACCCAGGGTTCACTGGGCAGTGATCAGGAGCAGGAACCCTGGCTGATTTCCCTCTCTCTCTAACCCAGGGGTCACTGGGCATTGATCAGGAGCAGGAATCCTGGCTGATTTCCCCTCTCTCTAACCCAGGGGTCAGTGGATAGTGATCAGGAGCATGAACCCTGGCTGATTTCCCCTCTCTCTAACCCAGGGGTCACTGGACTGTGATCAGGAGCATGAGCCCTGGCTGATTTCCCTCTCTCTCTAACCCAGGGGTCACTGGACTGTGATCAGGAGCATGAATCCTGGCTGATTTCCCTCTCTCTCTAACCCAGGGGTCAATGGGCAGTGATCAGGAGCAGGAACCCTGGCTGATTTCCCTCTCTCTCTAACCCAGGGGTCAATGGGCAGTGATCAGTAGCAGGAACCCTGGCTGATTTCCCCTCTCTCTAACCCAGGGATCTCTGGATAGTGATCAGGAGCATGAACCCTGGCTGATTTCCCCTCTCTAACCCAGGAGTCACTGGACAGTGATCAGGAGCAGGAACCCTGGCTGATTTCCCCTCTCTCTAACCCAGGGGTCACTGGGCAGTGACCAGCAGCAGGAACCCTGGTTGATTTCCCCTCTCTCTAACCCAGGGATCTCTGGATAGTGATCAGGAGCATGAACCCTGTCTGATTTCCCCTCTCTCTCTAACCCAGGGGTCACTGGACTGTGATCAGGAGCAGGAACCCTGGCTGATTTCCCCTCTCTCTCTAACCCAGGGGTCACTGGACTGTGATCAGGAGCAGGAACCCTGGCTGATTTCCCCTCTCTCTAACCCAGGGATCTCTGGATAGTGATCAGGAGCAGGAACCCTGGCTGATTTCCCCTCTCTAACCCAGGAGTCACTGGACAGTGATCAGGAGCATGAACCCTGGCTGATTTCCCCTCTCTCTCTAACCCAGGGGTCACTGGACTGTGATCAGGAGCAGGAACCCAGGCTGATTTCCACTCTCTCAAACCAGGGTTCACTGGACAATGATCAGGAGCACGAACCCTGGCTGATTTCCCCTCTCTCTCTAACCCAGGTGTCACTCGACTGTGATCAGGAGCAGGAACCCTGGCTGATTTCCCCTCTCTCTAACCCAGGGGTCACTGGACTGTGATCAGGAGGAGGAACCCTGGCTGATTTCCCTCTCTCTCTAACCCAGGGGTCACTGGACAGTGATCAGGAGCAGGAACCCTGGCTGATTTCCCCTCTCTCTAACCCAGGGGTCACTGGGCAGTGATCAGGAGCAGGAACCCTGGCTGATTTCACCTCTCTCTCTAACCCAGGGGTCACTGGACAGTGATCAGGAGCAGGAACCCTGGCTGATTTCCCTCTCTCTCTAACCCAGGGGTCACTGGGCAGTGATCAGGAGCAGGAACCCTGGCTGATTTCACCTCTCTCTCTAACCCAGGGGTCACTGGACAGTGATCAGGAGCAGGAACCCTGGCTGATTTCCCTCTCTCTCTAACCCAGGGGTCACTGGGCAGTGATCAGGAGCAGGAACCCTGGCTGATTTCCCCTCTCTCTAACACAGGGGTCACTGGGCAGTGATCAGGAGCAGGAACCCTGGCTGATTTCCCCTCTCTCTAACCCAGGGGTCACTGGACAGCAATCAGGAGCAGGAACCCTGGCTGATTCCCCCTCTCTCTAAGCCAGTGGTCATTGGGCAGTGATCAGGAGCAGGGACCCTGGCTGATTTCCCCTCTCTCTCTAACCCAGGGGTCACTGGACTGTGATCAGGAGCAGGAACCCTGGCTGATTTCACCTCTCTCTCTAACCCAGGGGTCACTGGACAGTGATCAGGAGCAAGAACCCTGGCTGATTTCCCCTCTCTCTAACCCAGGGGTCACTGGACAATGATCAGGAGCAGGAACCCTGGCTGATTTCCCCTCTCTCTAACTCAGGGGTCACTGGACAGTGATCAGGAGCAGGAACCCTGGCTGATTTCCCCTCTCTCTAACCCAGAGGTCACTGGACAATGATCAGGAGCAGGAACCCTGGCTGATTTCCCTCTCTCTCTAACCCAGGAGTCACTCGACAGTGATCAGGAGCAGGAACCCTGGCTGATTTCCCCTCTCGCAAACCCAGGAGTCACTGGACAGTGATCAGGAGCAGGAACCCTGGCTGGTTCCCCCTCTCTCTAACCCAGGGGTCACTGGACTGTAATCAGGAGCAGGAACCCTGGCTGATTTCCCCTCTCTCTAACCCAGGGTTCACTGGACTGTAATCAGGAGCTGGAACCCGGGCTGATTTCCCCTCTCTCTAACCCAGGAGTCACTGGACAGTGATCAGGAGCACGAACCCTGGCTGATTTCCCTCTCTCTCTCACCCAGGTGTCACTGGACTGTGATCAGGAGCGGGAACCCTGGCTGATTTCCCTCTCTCTCTATCCCAGGGGTCACTGGACAGTGATCAGGAGCAGGAACCCTGGCTGATTTCCCTCTCTCTCTATCCCAGGGGTCACTGGACTGTGATCAGGAGCAGGAACCCCAGCTGATTTCCTCTCTCTCTAACTCAGGGGTCACTGGACAGTGATCAGGAGCAGGAACCCTGGCTGATTTCCCCCTCTCTCTAACCCAGGGGTCACTGGGCTGTGATCAGGAGCAGGAACCCTGGCTGATTTCCCCTCTCTCTAACCCAGGGGTCACTGGGCAGTGATCAGGAGCAGAAACCCTGGCTGATTTCCCCTCTCTAACCCAGGGGTCACTGGACAGTGATCAGGAGCAGGAACCCTGGCTGAATTCCCCTCTCTCTCTAACCCAGGGGTCACTGGGCAGTGATCAGGAGCAGGAACCCAGGCTGATTTCCACTCTCTCTAACCCAGGGTTCACTGGGCAGTGATCAGGAGCAGGAACCCTGGCTGTTTTCCCTCTCTCTCTAACCCAGGGGTCACTGGGCATTGATCAGGAGCAGGAATCCTGGCTGATTTCCCCTCTCTCTAACCCAGGGGTCAGTGGATAGTGATCAGGAGCATGAACCCTGGCTGATTTCCCCTCTCTCTAACCCAGGGGTCACTGGACTGTGATCAGGAGCATGAGCCCTGGCTGATTTCCCTCTCTCTCTAACCCAGGGTTCACTGTGCAGTGATCAGGAGCATGAACCCTGGCTGATTTCCCTCTCTCTCTAACCCAGGCGTCACTGGACTGTGATCAGGAGCATGAACCCTGGCTGATTTCCCTCTCTCTCTAACCCAGGGGTCAATGGGCAGTGATCAGGAGCAGGAACCCTGGCTGATTTCCCTCTCTCTCTAACCCAGGGGTCAATGGGCAGTGATCAGGAGCAGGAACCCTGGCTGATTTCCCCTCTCTCTAACCCAGGGGTCACTGGACTGTGATCAGGAGCATGAACCCTGGCTGATTTCCCCTCTCTAACCCAGGAGTCACTGGACAGTGATCAGGAGCAGGAACCCTGGCTGATTTCCCCTCTCTCTAACCCAGGGGTCACTGGGCAGTGACCAGCAGCAGGAACCCTGGTTGATTTCCCCTCTCTCTAACCCAGGGATCTCTGGATAGTGATCAGGAGCAGGAACCCTGGCTGATTTCCCCTCTCTCTAACCCAGGGATCTCTGGATAGTGATCAGGAGCAGGAACCCTGGCTGATTTCCCCTCTCTCTCTAACCCAGGGGTCACTGGACTGTGATCAGGAGCAGGAACCCTGGCTGATTTCCCCTCTCTCTAACCCAGGGATCTCTGGATAGTGATCAGGAGCAGGAACCCTGGCTGATTTCCCCTCTCTAACCCAGGAGTCACTGGACAGTGATCAGGAGCATGAACCCTGGCTGATTTCCCCTCTCTCTCTAACCCAGGGGTCACTGGACTGTGATCAGGAGCAGGAACCCAGGCTGATTTCCACTCTCTCAAACCAGGGTTCACTGGACAATGATCAGGAGCACGGACACTGGCTGATTTCCCCTCTCTCTCTAACCCAGGTGTCACTCGACTGTGATCAGGAGCAGGAACCCTGGCTGATTTCCCCTCTCTCTAACCCAGGGGTCACTGGACTGTGATCAGGAGGAGGAACCCTGGCTGATTTCCCTCTCTCTCTAACCCAGGGGTCACTGGACAGTGATCAGGAGCAGGAACCCTGGCTGATTTCCCCTCTCTCTAACGCAGGGGTCACTGGGCAGTGATCAGGAGCAGGAACCCTGGCTGATTTCACCTCTCTCTCTAACCCAGGGGTCACTGGACAGTGATCAGGAGCAGGAACCCTGGCTGATTTCCCTCTCTCTCTAACCCAGGGGTCACTGGGCAGTGATCAGGAGCAGGAACCCTGGCTGATTTCACCTCTCTCTCTAACCCAGGGGTCACTGGACAGTGATCAGGAGCAGGAACCCTGGCTGATTTCCCTCTCTCTCTAACCCAGGGGTCACTGGGCAGTGATCAGGAGCAGGAACCCTGGCTGATTTCCCCTCTCTCTAACACAGGGGTCACTGGGCAGTGATCAGGAGCAGGAACCCTGGCTGATTTCCCCTCTCTCTAACCCAGGGGTCACTGGACAGCAATCAGGAGCAGGAACCCTGGCTGATTCCCCCTCTCTCTAAGCCAGTGGTCATTGGGCAGTGATCAGGAGCAGGGACCCTGGCTGATTTCCCCTCTCTCTCTAACCCAGGGGTCACTGGACTGTGATCAGGAGCAGGAACCCTGGCTGATTTCACCTCTCTCTCTAACCCAGGGGTCACTGGACAGTGATCAGGAGCAAGAACCCTGGCTGATTTCCCCTCTCTCTAACCCAGGGGTCACTGGACAATGATCAGGAGCAGGAACCCTGGCTGATTTCCCCTCTCTCTAACTCAGGGGTCACTGGATAGTGATCAGGAGCAGGAACCCTGGCTGATTTCCCCTCTCTCTCTAACCCAGAGGTCACTGGGCAGTGATCAGGAGCAGGAACCCTGGCTGATTTCCCCTCTCTCTAACCGAGGGGTCACTGGACTGTGATCAGGAGCAGGAACCCTGGCTGATTTCCCCTCTCTCTCTAACCCAGGGTTCACTGGACTGTAATCAGGAGCAGGAACCCTGGCTGCTTTCACCTCTCTCTCTAACCCAAGGGTCGTTGGACAGTGATCAGGAGCACGAACCCTGGCTGATTTCCCCTCTCTCTCTAACCCAGGGGTCACTGGACAGTGATCAGGAGCAGGAACCCTGGCTGGTTCCCCCTCTCTCTAACGCAGAGGTCACTGGATAGTGATCAGGAGCTGGAACCCGGGCTGGTTTCCCCTCTCTCTAACCCAGGGGTTACTGGACAATGATCAGGAGCAGCAACTCTCGCTGATTTCCCTCTCTCTCTAACCAGGGGTCACTGGATAGTGATCAGGAGCAGGAACCCTGGCTGATTTCACCTGTCTCTCTAACCCAGGGGTCACTGGAAAATGATCAGGAGCAGGAACCCTGGCTGATTTCCCCTCTCTCTAACCCAGGAGTCACTGGACAGTGATCAGGAGCAGGAACCCTGGCTGGTTCCCCCTCTCTCTAACCCAGGGGTCACTGGACTGTAATCAGGAGCTGGAACCCGGGCTGATTTCCCCTCTCTCTAACCCAGGAGTCACTGGACAGTGATCAGGAGCACGAACCCTGGCTGATTTCCCTCTCTCTCTCACCCAGGTGTCACTGGACTGTGATCAGGAGCAGGAACCCTGGCTGATTTCCCCCTCTCTCTAACCCAGGGGTCACTGGACAGTGATCAGGAGCTAGAACCCGGGCTGATTTCCCCTCTCTCTAACCCAGGAGTCACTGGACAGTGATCAGGAGCACGAACCCTGGCTGATTTCCCTCTCTCTCTCACCCAGGTGTCACTGGACTGTGATCAGGAGCAGGAACCCTGGCTGATTTCCCCTCTCTCTAACCCAGGGGTCACTGGACAGTGATCAGGAGCAGGAACCCTGGCTGATTTCCCCCTCTCTCTAACCCAGGGGTCACTGGACAGTGATCAGGAGCAGGAACCCTGGCTGATTTCCCTCTCTCTCTATCCCAGGGGTCACTGGACTGTGATCAGGAGCAGGAACCCCAGCTGATTTCCTCTCTCTCTAACTCAGGGGTCACTGGGCAGTGATCAGCAGCAGGAACCCAGGCTGATTGCCCTCTCTCTCTAACCCAGGGGTCACTGGACAGTGATCAGGAGCATGAACCCTGGCTGATTTCCCCTCTCTCTCTAACCCAGGGGTCACTGGGCAGTGATCAGGAGCAGAAACCCTGGCTGATTTTCCCCTCTCTCTAACCCAGGAGTCACTGGACAGTGATCAGGAGCAGAAACCCTGGCTGATTTTCCACTCTCTCTAACCCAGGGTTCACTGGGCAGTGATCAGGAGCAGGAACCCTGGCTGATTTCCCTCTCTCTCTAACCCAGGGGTCACTGGGCATTGATCAGGAGCAGGAATCCTGGCTGATTTCCCCTCTCTCTCTAACCCAGGGGTCACTGGGCAGTGATCAGGAGCAGGAACCCTGGCTGATTTCACCTCTCTCTCTAACCCAGGAGTCACTGGGCAGTGATCAGGAGCAGGAACCCCGGCTGATTTCCCCCTCTCTCTAACCCAGGGGTCACTGGACAGTGATCAGGAGCAGGAACCCTGGCTGATTTCCCTCTCTCTCTAACCCAGGGGTCACTGGGCAGTGATCAGGAGCAGGAACCCTGGCTGATTTCCCCTCTCTCTAACCCAGGGGTCACTGGGCAGTGATCAGGAGCAGGAACCCTGGCTGATTTCCCCTCTCTCTAACCCAGGGGTCACTGGACAGCGATCAGGAGCAGGAACCCTGGCTGATTCCCCCTCTCTCTAAGCCAGTGGTCATTGGGCAGTGATCAGGAGCAGGTACCCTGGCTGATTTCCCCTCTCTCTCTAACCCAGGGGTCACTGGACTGTGATCAGGAGCAGGAACCCTGGCTGATTTCACCTCTCTCTCTAACCCAGGGGTCACTGGACAGTGATCAGGAGCAAGAACCCTGGCTGATTTCCCCTCTCTCTAACCCAGGGGTCACTGGACAATGATCAGGAGCAGGAACCCTGGCTGAATTCCCCGCTCTCTAACCCAGTGGTCACTGGTCAGTGATCAGGAGCAGGAACCCTGGCTGATTTCCTCCTCTCTCTAACCCAGGAGTCACTGGGCAGTGATCAGGAGCAGGAACCCCGGCTGATTTCCCCCTCTCTCTAAACCAGGGGTCACTGGGCAGTGATCAGGAGCAGGAACCCTGGCTGATTTCCCCTCTTTCCAACCCAGGGGTGACTGGGCAGTGATCAGGAGCAGGAACCCTGGCTGATTTCCCCTCTCTCTAACCCAGGAGTCACTGGACAGTAATCAGGAGCAGGAACCCTGGCTGATTTCCCATCTCTCTCTAACCCATGGGTCACTGGACAGTGATCAGGAGCAGGAATCCTGGCTGATTTCCCATCTCTCTAACACAGAGATCACTGGATAGTGATCAGGAGCGGGATAAGCATGGGATTGATCCGGGGCAATGGGGAGTGAGCGTGGCAGTAGGATTAGTTTGTGATGGATACAGGGCTAGAGGAGAGAGCTGGGCAGTGGGATTAGTTTGGGATTGATACAGGGCTATGGGGAGAGAGGGTGCAGTGGGATTAGTTTGGATATAACACAGGGCTATGGGGTGAAAGCAGGGCAGTGGACTTACGTTGGGGATTGATACAGGGCCATGGGGAGAGAGCGGGGCAGTGGGATTTGTTTGGGATTGATACAGGGCTATGGGGAGAAAGCGGGGCAGTGGGATTAATTTGGGGATTGATACAGGGCTATGGGGAGAAAGCGGGGCAGTGGGATTTGTTTGGATATAACACAGGGCTATGGGGAGAAAGCGGGCAGTGGCATTTGTTTGGCTATAACACAGGGCTATGGGGAGAAAGCGGGCAGTGGGCTTACGTTGGGGATTGATACAGGGCTATGGGGAGAGAGCAGGGCAGTGGAAATAGTTTGTGATTGATACAGGGCTATGGGGAGAAAGCAGGGCAGTGGGATTAGTTTGGGGATTGATACAGGGCTATGGGGTGAGAGCAGGGCAGTCTGATTAGTTTGGGATTGATACAGGGTTATCGGGAGCGAGTGAGGCATTGGGAATAGTTTGGGATTGATACAGGGCTATGGGGAGAGAGCGGTGCAGTGGGATTTGTTTGGATATAACACAGGGCTATGGGGAGAAAGCAGGGCAGTGGACTTATGTTGGGGATTGATACAGGGCTATGGGGAGAGAGCGGGGCTGTGGGATTTGTTTCGGATTGATACAGAGCTATGGGGAGAAAGCGGGGCAGTGGGATTAATTTGGGGATTGATACAGGGCTATGGGGAGAAAGCGGGGCAGTGGGATTAGTTTGGATATAACACAGGGCTATGGGGAGAAAGCGGGCAGTGGGATTTGTTTGGATATAACACAGGGCTATGGGGAGAAAGCGGGCAGTGGGCTTACGTTGGGGATTGATACAGGGCTATGGGGAGAGTGCAGGGCAGTGGAAATAGTTTGTGATTGATACAGGGCTATGGGGAGAGAGCGCGGCAGTGGGATTAGGTTGGGGACTGATACAGGGCTATGGGGAGAGAGCGGGGCAGTGGGATTAGGTTGGCGATTGATAAAGGGCTAACAGGAGAGAGCAGGGCAGTGGGATTAGTTTGGGACTGAGACAGAGGGTTGTCAAGTAGCTGTTCCTAGTCCACTTTGGACAGATCCTGCCTTATCATATTAAAATCGGCCTGTTGTTTGCTAAATTTCCCCACTGAACTCACGGTTAATCTGCTTTATCAAAACGTGCCTGGATCTCCTGGTATATTTCAATACTGAACCTCGGTAGATTAAATAAAAGTGTTACTGTGATTTGATTTAAATGAAGAGGAGGGATTCACATGCAGATGAATGTTGGTCTGCAGATATCTGGGTACACCTTAGAAAAATGAAGCAAATAAAAGACAATTAAAGTCTGTTCTGGGTATTCCTACTGAGATTTGAATGAATTTTAGGCCGTGAGACTCACTGTCTTATACACAGGAGAGAAGGATTACATCAAACAAAGATAATGGCCCTGAAATCATGGTCTCCGTACCAATGACTTAGGCCTTGGTAGAGGCCCCGCAAGTTCCGTGTTTCCGTCTGCGCTGTGTATGCGCTGAATCCCCGGACTTGCAATCTATCAAGGTTTGCTACAGAATCGATAGAGTAAAGCTCTCTTTAAACCAGCCCATCAAAAACTCCCAGGGCAGGAACAACACGGGTTAGATACAGAGTGAAGCTCCCTCTACACTGTCCCATCAAACACTCCCAAGGCAGGTACTGCACGGGTTAGATACAGACAAAAAGCTCCCTCGACACTGTCCCATCAAACATTCCCAAGGCAGGTGCTGCACGGGTTAGATATATATAGTAATGCTCCCTCTACACTGTCCCATCAAACACTCCCAGGACTATGGGGAGAGAACGTGGCAGTGGGGTTAGTTTGGGATTGATGCAGGGCTATGGGGAGAGAGTGGGGCAGTGGGATTAGTTTGGGATTGATTCAGGGCTATGGGGGGAGAGCAGAGCAGTGGGATTAGTTTGGGATCAAGACAGAGCTATGGGGGGAAAGCGAGGCAGTGGGATTACTTTGGGATTGATACAGGGCTTTGGGGAGAGAGCGGGGCAGTGGGATTAGATTGGGGATTGATACAGGGCTACGGGGAGTCAGCAGGGCAGTGGGATTAGTTTGGGGATTGATACAGGGTATGGGGAGAGAGCGGGGCAGTGGGATTAGTTTGGGGATTGATACAGGGCTATGGGGAGAGAGCAGGGCAGTGGGATTAGTTTGGGGATTGATACAGGGCTATGGGGAGAGAGTGGGGCAGTGGGATTAGTTTGGGATTGATTCAGGGCTATGGGGGGAGAGCAGAGCAGTGGGATTAGTTTGGGATTGATACAGGGCCATGGGGAGAGAGCGGGGCAGTGGGATTAGATTGGGGATTGATACAGGGCTACGGGGAGTCAGCAGGGCAGTGGGATTAGTTTGGGGATTGATACAGGGTATGGGGAGAGAGCGGGGCAGTGGGATTAGTTTGGGGATTGATACAGGGCTATGGGGAGAGAGCAGGGCAGTGGGATTAGTTTGGGGATTGATACAGGGCTATGGGGAGAGAGTGGGGCAGTGGGATTAGTTTGGGATTGATTCAGGGCTATGGGGGGAGAGCAGAGCAGTGGGATTAGTTTGGGATTGATACAGGGCCATGGGGAGAGAGCGGGGCAGTGGGATTAGTTTGGGGGTTGAAACAGGGCTATGGGGAGAGAGCGGGGCATTGGGATTAGTTTGGGATTGATACAGGACAATGGGGAGAGAGTGGGGCTTTGGGATTAGTTTTGGATTGATACAGGGCTATCGGGAGTGAACGGGGCACTGGGATTAGTTTGGGATTGATACAGGACTATGGGGAGAGAGTGGGGCTTTGGGATTAGTTTTGGATTGATACAGGGCTATCGGGAGTGAGCGGGGCACTGGCATTAGTTTGGGATTGATACAGGGCTATGGGGAGTGAGCGGGGCAGTGGGATTAGTTTGCGGATTGATACAGGGCTATGGGGAGAGAGCGGGGCAGTGGGATTAGTTTGCGGATTGATACAGGGCTATGGGGAGAGAGCGGGGACGTTTGATTAGTTTGGGGATTGATACAGGGCTATGTAGAGAGCGGGGCAGTGGGATTAGTTTGGGATTGATACAGGGCTATCGGGAGAGATCGAGGCAGTGGGATTAGTTTGAGATTGATACAGGGCTATGG
Organism: Somniosus microcephalus; assembly: GCF_052327205.1. Taxonomy (NCBI): domain Eukaryota; kingdom Metazoa; phylum Chordata; class Chondrichthyes; order Squaliformes; family Somniosidae; genus Somniosus; species Somniosus microcephalus. The sequence goes on along the minus strand of NW_028225637.1, from coordinate 184,884 downwards.
GGAGAGAGCGGGGTCGTGGGATTAATTTGGGATTGATACAGGGCTATGGGGAGAGAGCGGGGCAGTGGGATTAGTTTGGGATTGATACAGGGCTATGGGGAGAGAGCGGGGCAGTGGGATTAGTTTGGGATTTGATACAGGGCTATGGGGTGAGAGCGGGGCAGTGTGATTTGTTTGTAATTGATACAGGGCTATGGGGAGAGTGCGGGGCAGTGGGATTAATTTGGGATTGATACAGAGCTATGGGGAGAGAGCGGGGCAGTGGGATTAGGTTGGGGACTGATACAGGGCTATGGGGAGAGAGCGAGGCAGTGGGATTCGGTTGGCGATTGATAAAGGGCTAACAGGAGAGAGCAGGGCAGTGGGATTAGTTTGGGGCTGAGACAGAGGGTTGTCAAGTAGCTGTTCCTAGTCCACTTTGGACAGATCCTGCCTTAAAATCGGCCTGTTGTTTGCTAAATTTCCCCACTGAACTCATTGTTAATCTGCTTTATCAAAACGTGCCTGGATCTCCTGGTATATTTCAATACTGAACCTTGGTAGATTAAATAAAAGTGTTACCGTGATTTGATTTAAATGCAGAGGAGGGATTCACATGCGGATGAATGTTGGTCTGCAGATATCTGGGTACACCTTAGAAAAATGAAGCAAATAAAAGACAATTAAAGTCTGTTCTGGGTATTCCTACTGAGATTTGAATGAATTTTAGGCCGTGAGACTCACTGTCTTATACACAGGAGTGAAGGATTACATCAAACAAAGATAATGGCCCTGAAATCATGGTCTCCGTACCAACGACTTAGGCCTTGGTAGAGGCCCCGCAAGTTCCGTGTTTCCGTCTGCGCTGTGTATGTGCTGAATCCCCGGACTTGCAATCTATCAAGGTTTGCTACAGAATCGATAGAGTAAAGCTCTCTTTAAACCAGCCCATCAAAAACTCCCAGGGCAGGAACAAGACGGGTTAGATACAGAGTGAAGCTCCCTCTACACTGTCCCATCAAACACTCCCAACGCAGGTACTGCACGGGTTAGATACAGAGTAAAGCTCCCTCTACGCTGTCCCATCAAACACGCCCAAGGCAGGTACAGCACGGGTTACATATAGAGTAATGCTCCCTCTACACTGTCCCATGAAACACTCCCAAGGCAGGTACCGCACAGGTTAGATACAGACAAAAAGCTGCCTCTACACTGTCCCATCAAACATTCCCAAGGCAGGTGCTGCACGGGTTAGATATATATAGTAATGCTCCCTCTACACTGTCCCATCAAACACTCCCAGGGCTATGGGGAGAGAACGTAGCAGTGGGGTTAGTTTGGGAATGATGCAGGGCTATGGGCAGAGAGTGGGGCAGAGGGATTAGTTTGGAATTGATGCAGGGCTATTGGGAAAAGTTTGGGATTGAGGCAGGGCTATGGGGAGAGAGTGGGGCAGTGGGATTAGTTTGGGATTGATTCAGGGCTATGGGGGGAGAGCAGGGCAGTGGGATTAGTTTGGGATCAAGACAGAGCTATGGGGGGAAAGCGAGGCAGTGGGATTAGTTTGGGATTGATACAGGGCTATGGTGAGAGAGCGGGGCAGTGGGATTAGTTTGGGGTTGGTACAGGACTATGGGGAGAGAGCGGGGCAGTGGGATTAGTTTGGGGATTGATACAGGGCTATGGGGAGAGAGCGGGGCAGTGGGATTAGTTTGGGGATTGATACAGGGCTATGGGGAGAGAGCGGGGCAGTGGGATTTGTTTGGGATTGATACAGGGCTTTGGGGAGAAAGCGGGGCAGTGGAAATAGTTTGTGATTGATACAGGGCTATGGGGAGAAAGCGGGGCAGTGGGATTAGTTTGGTGATTGATACAGGGCTATGGGGAGAAAGCGGGGCAGTGGGATTAGTTTCGGGATTGATACAGGGCTATGGGGAGAAAGCGGGGCAGTGGGATTAGTTTGGTGATTGATACAGGGCTATGGGGAGAGAGCGGGGCAGTGGGATTTGTTTGGGATTGATACAGGGCTATGGGGAGAAAGCGGGGCAGTGGGATTAGTTTCGGGATTGATACAGGGCTATGGGGAGAAAGCGGGGCAGTGGGATTAGTTTGGTGATTGATACAGGGCTATGGGGAGAGAGCGGGGCAGCGGGATTAGTTTGGGGATTGAAACAGGGCTATGGGGAGAGAGCGGGGCATTGGGATTAGTTTGGGATTGATACAGGACTATGGGGACAGAGTGGGGCAGTGGGATTAGTTTCGGGATTGATACAGGGCTATGGGGAGAGAGCGGGGCAGTGGGATTAGTTTGGGGATTGAAACAGGGCTATGGGGAGAGAGCGGGGCATTGGGATTAGTTTGGGATTGATACAGGACTATGGGGACAGAGTGGGGCTTTGGGATTAGTTTTGGATTGATACACGGCTATCGGGAGTGAGCGGGGCACTGGGATTAGTTTGGGATTGATACAGGGCTATGGGGAGTGAGCGGGGCAGTGGGATTATTTTGCGGATTGATACAGGGCTATGGGGAGAGAGCGGGGCAGTGGGATTAGTTTGGGGATTGATACAGGGCAATGGGGAGACAGCGGGGCAGTTTGATTAGTTTGGGATTGATACAGGACTATCGGGAGTGAGCGGGGCACTGGGATTAGTTTGGGATTGATACAGGGCTATGGGGAGTGAGCGGGGCAGTGGGATTATTTTGCGGATTGATACAGGGCTATGGGGAGAGAGCGGGGCAGTGGGATTAGTTTGGGGATTGATACAGGGCAATGGGGAGACAGCGGGGCAGTTTGATTAGTTTGGGATTGATACAGGACTATGGGGAGAGAGCGGGACAGTGGGATTAGCTTGGGGATTGATACAGGGCTATGGGGAGAGAGCGGGGCAGTGGGATTAGTTTGGGGATTGATACAGGGCTATGGGGAGTGAGCGGGGCAGTGGGAATAGTTTGGGATTGATACAGGGCTATCCGGAGAGAGCGGGGCAGTGGGATTAGTTTGGGATTTGGTACAGGGCTATGGGGTGAGAGCGGGGCAGTGTGATTTGTTTGGGATTGATACAGGGCTATGGGGAGAGTGCAGGGCAGTGGGATTAGTTTGGGGATTAATACAGGGCTATGGGGAGAGAGCAGGGCAGTGGAATTAGTTTGGGGATTGAAACAGGGCTATGGGGAGAGAGCGGGGCATTGGGATTAGTTTTGGATTGATACAGGGCTATCGGGAGTGAGCAGGGCACTGGGATTAGTTTGTGATTGATACAGGGCTATGGGGAGTGAGCGGGGCAGTGGGATTATTTTGCGGATTGATACAGGGCTATGGGGAGAGAGCGGGGCAGTGGGATTAGTTTGGGGATTGATACAGGGCAATGGGGAGACAGCGGGGCAGTTTGATTAGTTTGGGATTGATACAGGACTATGGGGAGAGAGCGGGACAGTGGGATTAGCTTGGGGATTGATACAGGGCTATGGGGAGAGAGCGGGGCAGTGGGATTAGTTTGGGGATTGATACAGGGCTATGGGGAGTGAGCGGGGCAGTGGGAATAGTTTGGGATTGATACAGGGCTATCCGGAGAGAGCGGGGCAGTGGGATTAGTTTGGGATTTGATGCAGGGCTATGGGGTGAGAGCGGGGCAGTGTGATTTGTTTGGGATTGATACAGGGCTATGGGGAGAGTGCAGGACAGTGGGATTAGTTTGGGATTGATACAGAGCTATGGGGAGAGAGCGGGGCAGTGGGATTAGTTTGGGGATTGATACAGGGCTATGGGGAGAGAGCGGGGCAGTGTGATTAGTTTGGAATTGATACAGGGCAATCGGAAGAGAGCGGGGCAGTGGGATTCGTTTGGGGATTGATACAGGGCTATGGGGTGAGAGCAGGGCAGTCTGATTAGTTTGGGATTGATACAGGGTTATCGGGAGCGAGCGAGGCATTGGGAATAGTTTGGGATTGATACAGGGCTATCGGGAGAGATCGGGGCAGTGTGATTAGTTTGGGATTGATACAGGGCTATGGGGAGGGAGTGGGGCTTTGGGATTAGTTTAGGATTGATACAGGCCTATCGGGAGTGAGCGGGGCACTGGGATTAGTTTGGGATTGATACAGGGCTTTGGGGAGTGAGCGGGGCAGTGGGATTAGTTTGCGGATTGATACAGGGCTATGGGGAGTGAGCGGGGCAGTGGGATTAGTTTGGGATTGATACAGGGCTATGGGGAGAGAGCGGGGCAGTTGGATTAGTTTGGGATTGATAAACGGCTATGGGGAGAGAGCGGGGCAATGGGATTAGTTTTGGGGATTGATACAGGGCTTTGGGGAGATAGCGGGGCAGTGTGATTAGTTTGGGATTGATGCAGGACTATGGGGAGAGAGCGGGGCAGTGGGATTAGTTTAGGATTGATGTAGGGCTATGGGGGGAGAGCGGGGCAGTGGGATTAGGTTGGGGACTGATACAGGGCTATGGGGAGAGAGCGAGGCAGTGGGATTAGGTTGGCGATTGATAAAGGGCTAACAGGAGAGAGCAGGGCAGTGGGATTAGTTTGGGACTGAGACAGAGGGTTGTCAAGTAGCTGTTCCCAGTCCACTTTGGACAGATCCTGCCTTATCATATTAAAATCGGCCTGTTGTTTGCTAAATTTCCCCACTGAACTCATTGTTAATCTGCTTTATCAAAACGTGCCTGGATCTCCTGGTATATTTTAATACTGAACCTCGGTAGATTAAATGAAAGTGTTACCGAGAATTGATTTAATGCAGAGGAGGGATTCACATGCGGATGAATGTTGGTCTGCAGATATCTGGGTACACCGTAGAAAAATGAAGCAAATAAAAGACAATTAAAGTCTGTTCTGGGTATTTTTACTGAGATTTGAATGAATTTTAGGCCGTGAGACCCACTGTCTTATGCACAGGAGTGAAGGATTACATCAAACAAAGATAATGGCCCTGAAATCATGGTCCCCGTAGCAACGACTTAGGCCTTGGTAGAGGCCCCGCAAGTTCCGTGTTTCCGTCTGCGCTGTGTGTGCGCTGAATCCCCGGACTTGCAATCTATCAAGGTTTGCTACAGAATCGATAGAGAAAAGCTCTCTTTAAACCAGCCCATCAAAAACTCCCAGGGCAGGAACAACACGGGTTAGATACAGAGTGAAGCTCCCTCTACACTGTCCCATCAAACACTCCCATGGCAGGGACTGCACGGGTCAGATACAGAGTAAAGCTCCCTCTATGCTGTCCCATCAAACACTCCCAAGGCAGGTACAGCACGGGTTAGATATAGAGTAATGCTCCCTCTACACTGTCCCATCAAACACTCCCAAGGCAGGTACCGCACGGGTTAGATACAGACAAAAACCTCCCTCTACACTGTCCCATCAAACATTCCCAAGGCAGGTGCTGCACGGGTTAGATATATATAGTAATGCTCCCTCTACACTGTCCCATCAAACACTCCCAGGGCTATGGGGAGAGAACGTGGCAGTGGGGTTAGTTTGGGAATGATGCAGGGCTATGGGCGGAGACTGGGGCAGAGGGATTAGTTTGGAATTGATGCAGGGCTATGGGGGGAGAGCAGGGCAGTGGGGTTAGTTTGGGATCAAGACAGAGCTATGGGGGGAAAGCGAGGCACTGGGATTAGTTTGGGATTGATACAGGGCTATGGGGAGAGAGCGGGGCAGTGGGATTAGATTGGGGATTGATACAGGGCTATGGGGAGTCAGCAGGGCCGTGGGATTAGTTTGGGGATTGATACAGGGTATGGGGAGAGAGCGGGGCAGTGGGATTAGTTTGGGGATTGATACAGGGCTATGGGGAGAGAGCAGGGCAGTGGGATTAGTTTGGGGATTGATACAGGGCTATGGGGATAGAGCGGGGCAGTGGGATTAGTTTGGGATTGATACAGGGCTATGGGGAGAGAGCAAGGCAGTGGGATTAGTTTGGGATTGATAAAGGGCTATGGGGAGAGAGCGGGGCAGTGGGATTAGTTTGGGATTGATACAGGGCTATGGGGAGAGAGCGGGGCAGTGGGATTAGTTTGGGGATTGAAACAGGGCTATGGGGAGAGAGCGGGGCATTGGGATTAGTTTGGGATTGATACAGGACTATGGGGAGAGAGTGGGGCTTTGGGATTAGTTTTGGATTCATACAGGGCTATCGGGAGTGAGCGGGGCACTGGGATTAGTTTGGGATTGATACAGGGCTATGGGGAGTGAGCGGGGCAGCGGGATTAGTTTGCGGATTGATACAGGGCTATGGGGAGAGAGCGGGGCAGTGGGATTAGTTTGGGGATTGATACAGGGCTATGGGGAGAGAGCGAGGCATTGGGAATAGTTTGGGATTGATACAGGGCTATCGGGAGAGATCGGGGCAGTGTGATTAGTTTGGGATTGATACAGGGCTATGGGGTTTTGTATATTCCACATGTCCTGTGCTTGAAGTCTCTGACATTGGCCAGACATTGTTTTAGCATTTCATTGTCTTGGGCTGTTTACTATGAACATCTTTACCTGTTTCTGATCTACACAGGATGCAACAGATCAGAAAAACCTCCATTCAACAATGCGAATTCCTGTCTCTGCAAAGACATCATGCTGTTCCACAATGCAGGAATGTCGCAAACAGCTTTTGATAGCTGAGATCAACTTTAACCATTCAAACCTTTCAGGTAAAGAAGCTTCTAGATTCCGAGCCACAAATTGAATCGTTTAAGACAGAAAGAATGTCACAGAAATGTGATTTATTGCTGTTATTTTACAATTTACAAATATACACACAATTTGTGTCACTGAATTATAAACAAAAAGCAGGCAAAGCTATGACTTAACAGAAATAAACACTTGTTTTTCTTCCTGGACAGCAAAACCAGTCAGACTGACTTGCAAATGTTTACTGATATGTTGACGTAAAGATTTATAATTGACCAATTTCGCTTCTAATGTTTTTCTCTCAAACATTCTCCACAATATTAATCCCTGCTCTTGTCACAAGGAGTGTTGAATTATTTTAGGTACTTCGCAATTAAAAGCAGGAAACAAACTTCATTATACTCACAAATTTTAATCTCCTATTTCAAACATTCAAACCAAATCGAATTGTACGTTATCACTTTAATCAATGTATTTTCTGTGTCTCTCTCAATAAACAAAGAGTGGTTTCTTCTAAAGTAGCTTCCTGCAATTTTTATACATCATTACATAACTCTTGCTTCAATTAACACTCCACTAAATGTTTAAGAGGAAATCTATATTTACGTTATTCCTGCGACTTGTTAGGACTATCGAACGACAGACATTATAAAATGGTTTGTGTTTTTCCCCTTTCTTGGTTCTCTTCCTAAATGTCTTAATGGTATATTTTTAAAAAGTCATTAAAAAGTAATCTGTAACTCCTACAAATCCTCCCCTACCTTCCCCCTCCTCAACACCATGGTTGCAAGTTTGTGTAAATCTACTCACTTCAGTCAATCACTCAAAATCAAATCTTGAGATATTTCAATTTGAAAACATTTTAACCATTTCAGAGCACTTTAAAAGCGTTTGGACTTCAAGACCTGGTTGAAACTTGTTTAGGTGAGGGGGAAATTGGCTTTTGCTTCAGTCTCTTCCAAAATCATGTTCGAAACTTAGGGGGAAAAAGTGTTTTTTACACTCATTTTTGGTGAAAAGTTCATTAAAAATCGTTAAAATCTTTCAAGTCTCACTGCAGCTTTGACAGAAGAAGTTGCTCCAAGTTTCTCCTTCCCCCTTCAATGCTGTCGTTAAACATCCGACAAAATAAAGTCTAATTCCAAACGGAGCTCCAATCAGAAAGTGAATAAAGTGGTTAAACTTCCGAAGAAGGCGGCGAGGTTATCTATCCCCAGCCTTGGCGATGAGCTGGGATCAGTTTTTGGAGATGTTGTTTCCTCTTTTTCTGTTGCCGTTCCCTCCGTCTCTAAGAGTCTGAGGTACAAACGGGGGCACAAACTATTTCCCTTTCTCGCAACATGATTTAAATAACCCTGGCTGATTTCCCTCTCTCTCTAACCCAGGGGTCACTGGACAATGATCAGGAGCAGGAACCCTGGCTGATTTTCCCCTCTCTCTAACCCAGGGGTCACTGGGCAGTGATCAGGAGCAGGAACCCTGCCTGATTTCCCCTCTCTCTAACCCAGGGATCACTGGACAGAGATCAGGAGCACGAACCCTGGCTCATTTCCCCTCTCTCTAACCCACGGGTCACTGGACAATGATCAGGAGCATGAACCCTGGATGGTTCCCCCTCTCTCTAGGTCACTGGATAGTGATCAGGAGCTGGAACCCTGGCTGATTTCCCTCTCTCTCTAACCCAGGGGTCACTGGACAATGATCAGGAGCAGGAACCCTGGCTGATTTCCCCTCTCTCTAACCCAGGGGTCACTGGATAGTGATCAGGAGCATGAACCCTGGCTGATTTCCCCTCTCTCTCTAACCCAGGTGTCACTGGACTGTGATAAGGAGCAGGAACCCTGGCTGATTTCACCTGTCTCTCTAACCCAGGGGTCACTGGACTGTGATCAGGAGCAGGAACCCTGGCTGATTTCCCCCCTCTCTCTAAACCAGGGGTCACTGGGCAGTGATCAGGAGCAGGAACCCAGGCTGATTTCCCCTCTCTCTAACACAGGGGTCACTGGACAGTGATCAGGAGCATGAATCCTGGCTGATTTCCCCTCTCTCTCTAACCCAGAGGTCACTGGGCAGTGATCAGGAGCAGGAACCCTGGCTGATTTCCCCTCTCTCTAACCGAGGGGTCACTGGACTGTGATCAGGAGCAGGAACCCTGGCTGATTTCCCCTCTCTCTCTAACCCAGGGTTCACTGGACTGTAATCAGGAGCAGGAACCCTGGCTGCTTTCATCTCTCTCTAACCCAAGGGTCATTGGACAGTGATCAGGAGCACGAACCCTGGCTGATTTCACCTCTCTCTAACCCAGGGGTCACTGGACTGTGATCAGGAGCAGGAACCCTGGCTGATTTCCCCTCTATCTCTAACCCAGGGGTCACTGGACAGTGATCAGGAGCAGGAACCCTGGCTGGTTCCCCCTCTCTCTAACCCAGGGGTCACTGGGCAGTGATCAGGAGCAGGAACCCTGGCTGATTTCCCCTCTCTCTAACCGAGGGGTCACTGGACTGTGATCAGGAGCAGGAACCCTGGCTGATTTCCCCTCTCTCTCTAACCCAGGGTTCACTGGACTGTAATCAGGAGCAGGAACCCTGGCTGCTTTCACCTCTCTCTCTAACCCAAGGGTCGTTGGACAGTGATCAGGAGCACGAACCCTGGCTGATTTCCCCTCTCTCTCTAACCCAGGGGTCACTGGACAGTGATCAGGAGCAGGAACCCTGGCTGGTTCCCCCTCTCTCTAACGCAGAGGTCACTGGATAGTGATCAGGAGCTGGAACCCGGGCTGGTTTCCCCTCTCTCCAACCCAGGGGTTACTGGACAATGATCAGGAGCAGGAACTCTCGCTGATTTCCCTCTCTCTCTAACCAGGGGTCACTGGATAGTGATCAGGAGCAGGAACCCTGGCTGATTTCACCTGTCTCTCTAACCCAGGGGTCACTGGAAAATGATCAGGAGCAGGAAGCCTGGCTGATTTCCCCTCTCTCTAACCCAGGAGTCACTGGACAGTGATCAGGAGCAGGAACCCTGGCTGGTTCCCCCTCTCTCTAACCCAGGGGTCACTGGACTGTAATCAGGAGCAGGAACCCTGGCTGATTTCCCCTCTCTCTAACCCAGGGTTCACTGGACTGTAATCAGGAGCTGGAACCCGGGCTGATTTCCCCTCTCTCTAACCCAGGAGTCACTGGACAGTGATCAGGAGCACGAACCCTGGCTGATTTCCCTCTCTCTCTCACCCAGGTGTCACTGTACTGTGATCAGGAGCAGGAACCCTGGCTGATTTCCCCCTCTCTCTAACCCAGGGGTCACTGGACAGTGATCAGGAGCTGGAACCCGGGCTGATTTCCCCTCTCTCTAACCCAGGAGTCACTGGACAGTGATCAGGAGCACGAACCCTGGCTGATTTCCCTCTCTCTCTCACCCAGGTGTCACTGGACTGTGATCAGGAGCAGGAACCCTGGCTGATTTCCCTCTCTCTCTATCCCAGGGATCACTGGACAGTGATCAGGAGCAGGAACCCTGGCTGATTTCCCCCTCTCTCTAACCCAGGGGTCACTGGACAGTGATCAGGAGCAGGAACCCTGGCTGATTTCCCTCTCTCTCTATCCCAGGGGTCACTGGACTGTGATCAGGAGCAGGAACCCCAGCTGATTTCCTCTCTCTCTAACTCAGGGGTCACTGGGCAGTGATCAGGAGCAGGAACCCTGGCTGATTTCCCCTCTCTCTAACCCAGGGGTCACTGGGCAGTGATCAGGAGCAGAAACCCTGGCTGATTTCCCCTCTCTCTAACCCAGGGGTCACTGGGCAGTGATCAGGAGCAGGAACCCTGGCTGAATTCCCCTCTCTCTCTAACCCAGGGGTCACTGGGCAGTGATCAGGAGCAGGAACCCAGGCTGATTTCCACTCTCTCTAACCCAGGGTTCACTGGGCAGTGATCAGGAGCAGGAACCCTGGCTGATTTCCCCTCTCTCTAACCCAGGGGTCACTGGACTGTGATCAGGAGCATGAGCCCTGGCTGATTTCCCTCTCTCTCTAACCCAGGGTTCACTGTGCAGTGATCAGGAGCATGAACCCTGGCTGATTTCCCTCTCTCTCTAACCCAGGGGTCACTGGACTGTGATCAGGAGCATGAACCCTGGCTGATTTCCCTCTCTCTCTAACCCAGGGGTCAATGGGCAGTGATCAGGAGCAGGAACCCTGGCTGATTTCCCTCTCTCTCTAACCCAGGGGTCAATGGGCAGTGATCAGGAGCAGGAACCCTGGCTGATTTCCCCTCTCTCTAACCCAGGGATCTCTGGATAGTGATCAGGAGCATGAACCCTGGCTGATTTCCCCTCTCTAACCCAGGAGTCACTGGACAGTGATCAGGAGCAGGAACCCTGGCTGATTTCCCCTCTCTCTAACCCAGGGGTCACTGGGCAGTGACCAGCAGCAGGAACCCTGGTTGATTTCCCCTCTCTCTAACCCAGGGATCTCTGGATAGTGATCAGGAGCATGAACCCTGTCTGATTTCCCCTCTCTCTCTAACCCAGGGGTCACTGGACTGTGATCAGGAGCAGGAACCCTGGCTGATTTCCCCTCTCTCTCTAACCCAGGGGTCACTGGACTGTGATCAGGAGCAGGAACCCTGGCTGATTTCCCCTCTCTCTAACCCAGGGATCTCTGGATAGTGATCAGGAGCAGGAACCCTGGCTGATTTCCCCTCTCTAACCCAGGAGTCACTGGACAGTGATCAGGAGCATGAACCCTGGCTGATTTCCCCTCTCTCTCTAACCCAGGGGTCACTGGACTGTGATCAGGAGCAGGAACCCAGGCTGATTTCCACTCTCTCAAACCAGGGTTCACTGGACAATGATCAGGAGCACGAACCCTGGCTGATTTCCCCTCTCTCTCTAACCCAGGTGTCACTCGACTGTGATCAGGAGCAGGAACCCTGGCTGATTTCCCCTCTCTCCAACCCAGGGGTCACTGGACTGTGATCAGGAGGAGGAACCCTGGCTGATTTCCCTCTCTCTCTAACCCAGGGGTCACTGGACAGTGATCAGGAGCAGGAACCCTGGCTGATTTCCCCTCTCTCTAACCCAGGGGTCACTGGGCAGTGATCAGGAGCAGGAACCCTGGCTGATTTCACCTCTCTCTCTAACCCAGGGGTCACTGGACAGTGATCAGGAGCAGGAACCCTGGCTGATTTCCCTCTCTCTCTAACCCAGGGGTCACTGGGCAGTGATCAGGAGCAGGAACCCTGGCTGATTTCACCTCTCTCTCTAACCCAGGGGTCACTGGACAGTGATCAGGAGCAGGAACCCTGGCTGATTTCCCTCTCTCTCTAACCCAGGGGTCACTGGGCAGTGATCAGGAGCAGGAACCCTGGCTGATTTCCCCTCTCTCTAACACAGGGGTCACTGGGCAGTGATCAGGAGCAGGAACCCTGGCTGATTTCCCCTCTCTCTAAGCCAGTGGTCATTGGGCAGTGATCAGGAGCAGGGACCCTGGCTGATTTCCCCTCTCTCTCTAACCCAGGGGTCACTGGACTGTGATCAGGAGCAGGAACCCTGGCTGATTTCACCTCTCTCTCTAACCCAGGGGTCACTGGACAGTGATCAGGAGCAAGAACCCTGGCTGATTTCCCCTCTCTCTAACCCAGGGGTCACTGGACAATGATCAGGAGCAGGAACCCTGGCTGATTTCCCCTCTCTCTAACTCAGGGGTCACTGGACAGTGATCAGGAGCAGGAACCCTGGCTGATTTCCCCTCTCTCTAACCCAGAGGTCACTGGACAATGATCAGGAGCAGGAACCCTGGCTGATTTCCCTCTCTCTCTAACCCAGGACTCACTGGACAGTGATCAGGAGCAGGAACCCTGGCTGATTTCACCTCTCTCTCTAACCCAGGGGTCACTGGACAGTGATCAGGAGCAAGAACCCTGGCTGATTTCCCCTCTCTCTAACCCAGGGGTCACTGGACAATGATCAGGAGCAGGAACCCTGGCTGATTTCCCCTCTCTCTAACTCAGGGGTCACTGGGCAGTGATCAGGAGCACGAACCCTGGCTGATTTCCCCTCTCTCTAACTCAGGGGTCACTGGACAGTGATCAGGAGCAGGAACCCTGGCTGATTTCCCCTCTCTCTAACCCAGGGGTCACTGGACAATGATCAGGAGCAGGAACCCTGGCTGATTTCCCCTCTCTCTAACCCAGGAGTCACTGGACAGTGATCAGGAGCAGGAACCCTGGCTGGTTCCCCCTCTCTCTAACCCAGGGGTCACTGGACTGTGATCAGGAGCAGGAACCCAGGCTGATTTCCACTCTCTCAAACCAGGGTTCACTGGACAATGATCAGGAGCACGAACCCTGGCTGATTTCCCCTCTCTCTCTAACCCAGGTGTCACTCGACTGTGATCAGGAGCAGGAACCCTGGCTGATTTCCCCTCTCTCTAACCCAGGGGTCACTGGACTGTGATCAGGAGGAGGAACCCTGGCTGATTTCCCTCTCTCTCTAACCCAGGGGTCACTGGACAGTGATCAGGAGCAGGAACCCTGGCTGATTTCCCCTCTCTCTAACCCAGGGGTCACTGGGCAGTGATCAGGAGCAGGAACCCTGGCTGATTTCACCTCTCTCTCTAACCCAGGGGTCACTGGACAGTGATCAGGAGCAGGAACCCTGGCTGATTTCCCTCTCTCTCTAACCCAGGGGTCACTGGGCAGTGATCAGGAGCAGGAACCCTGGCTGATTTCACCTCTCTCTCTAACCCAGGGGTCACTGGACAGTGATCAGGAGCAGGAACCCTGGCTGATTTCCCTCTCTCTCTAACCCAGGGGTCACTGGGCAGTGATCAGGAGCAGGAACCCTGGCTGATTTCCCCTCTCTCTAACACAGGGGTCACTGGGCAGTGATCAGGAGCAGGAACCCTGGCTGATTTCCCCTCTCTCTAACCCAGGGGTCATTGGACAGCAATCAGGAGCAGGAACCCTGGCTGATTCCCCCTCTCTCTAAGCCAGTGGTCATTGGGCAGTGATCAGGAGCAGGGACCCTGGCTGATTTCCCCTCTCTCTCTAACCCAGGGGTCACTGGACTGTGATCAGGAGCAGGAACCCTGGCTGATTTCACCTCTCTCTCTAACCCAGGGGTCACTGGACAGTGATCAGGAGCAAGAACCCTGGCTGATTTCCCCTCTCTCTAACCCAGGGGTCACTGGACAATGATCAGGAGCAGGAACCCTGGCTGATTTCCCCTCTCTCTAACTCAGGGGTCACTGGACAGTGATCAGGAGCAGGAACCCTGGTTGATTTCCTCCTCTCTCTAACCCAGGAGTCACTGGGCAGTGATCAGGAGCAGGAACCCCGGCTGATTTCCCCCTCTCTCTAACCCAGGGGTCACTGGACAGTGATCAGGAGCAGGAACCCTGGCTGATTTCCCTCTCTCTCTAACCCAGGGGTCACTGGGCAGTGATCAGGAGCAGGAACCCTGGCTGATTTCCCCTCTCTCTAACCCAGGGGTCACTGGGCAGTGATCAGGAGCAGGAACCCTGGCTGATTTCCCCTCTCTCTAACCCAGGGGTCACTGGACAGCGATCAGGAGCAGGAACCCTGGCTGATTCCCCCTCTCTCTAAGCCAGTGGTCATTGGGCAGTGATCAGGAGCAGGTACCCTGGCTGATTTCCCCTCTCTCTCTAACCCAGGGGTCACTGGACTGTGATCAGGAGCAGGAACCCTGGCTGATTTCACCTCTCTCTCTAACCCAGGGGTCACTGGACAGTGATCAGGAGCAAGAACCCTGGCTGATTTCCCCTCTCTCTAACCCAGGGGTCACTGGACAATGATCAGGAGCAGGAACCCTGTCTGAATTCCCCGCTCTCTAACCCAGGTGTCACTGGACTGTGATCAGGAGCAGGAACCCTGGCTGATTTCCCTCTCTCTCTATCCCAGGGATCACTGGACAGTGATCAGGAGCAGGAACCCTGGCTGATTTCCCCCTCTCTCTAACCCAGGGGTCACTGGACAGTGATCAGGAGCAGGAACCCTGGCTGATTTCCCTCTCTCTCTATCCCAGGGGTCACTGGACTGTGATCAGGAGCAGGAACCCCAGCTGATTTCCTCTCTCTCTAACTCAGGGGTCACTGGGCAGTGATCAGGAGCAGGAACCCTGGCTGATTTCCCCTCTCTCTAACCCAGGGGTCACTGGGCAGTGATCAGGAGCAGAAACCCTGGCTGATTTCCCCTCTCTCTAACCCAGGGGTCACTGGGCAGTGATCAGGAGCAGGAACCCTGGCTGAATTCCCCTCTCTCTCTAACCCAGGGGTCACTGGGCAGTGATCAGGAGCAGGAACCCAGGCTGATTTCCACTCTCTCTAACCCAGGGTTCACTGGGCAGTGATCAGGAGCAGGAACCCTGGCTGATTTCCCCTCTCTCTAACCCAGGGGTCACTGGACTGTGATCAGGAGCATGAGCCCTGGCTGATTTCCCTCTCTCTCTAACCCAGGGTTCACCGTGCAGTGATCAGGAGCATGAACCCTGGCTGATTTCCCTCTCTCTCTAACCCAGGGGTCACTGGACTGTGATCAGGAGCATGAACCCTGGCTGATTTCCCTCTCTCTCTAACCCAGGGGTCAATGGGCAGTGATCAGGAGCAGGAACCCTGGCTGATTTCCCTCTCTCTCTAACCCAGGGGTCAATGGGCAGTGATCAGGAGCAGGAACCCTGGCTGATTTCCCCTCTCTCTAACCCAGGGATCTCTGGATAGTGATCAGGAGCATGAACCCTGGCTGATTTCCCCTCTCTAACCCAGGAGTCACTGGACAGTGATCAGGAGCAGGAACCCTGGCTGATTTCCCCTCTCTCTAACCCAGGGGTCACTGGGCAGTGACCAGCAGCAGGAACCCTGGTTGATTTCCCCTCTCTCTAACCCAGGGATCTCTGGATAGTGATCAGGAGCATGAACCCTGTCTGATTTCCCCTCTCTCTCTAACCCAGGGGTCACTGGACTGTGATCAGGAGCAGGAACCCTGGCTGATTTCCCCTCTCTCTCTAACCCAGGGGTCACTGGACTGTGATCAGGAGCAGGAACCCTGGCTGATTTCCCCTCTCTCTAACCCAGGGATCTCTGGATAGTGATCAGGAGCAGGAACCCTGGCTGATTTCCCCTCTCTAACCCAGGAGTCACTGGACAGTGATCAGGAGCATGAACCCTGGCTGATTTCCCCTCTCTCTCTAACCCAGGGGTCACTGGACTGTGATCAGGAGCAGGAACCCAGGCTGATTTCCACTCTCTCAAACCAGGGTTCACTGGACAATGATCAGGAGCACGAACCCTGGCTGATTTCCCCTCTCTCTCTAACCCAGGTGTCACTCGACTGTGATCAGGAGCAGGAACCCTGGCTGATTTCCCCTCTCTCCAACCCAGGGGCCACTGGACTGTGATCAGGAGGAGGAACCCTGGCTGATTTCCCTCTCTCTCTAACCCAGGGGTCACTGGGCTGTGATCAGGAGGAGGAACCCTGGCTGATTTCCCTCTCTCTCTAACCCAGGGGTCACTGGGCTGTGATCAGGAGCAGGAACCCTGGCTGATTTCCCCTCTCTCTAACCCAGGGGTCACTGGACAGTGATCAGGAGCAGGAACCCTGGCTGATTTCCCCTCTCTCTAACCCAGGGGTCACTGGGCAGTGATCAGGAGCAGGAACCCTGGCTGATTTCACCTCTCTCTCTAACCCAGGGGTCACTGGACAGTGATCAGGAGCAGGAACCCTGGCTGATTTCCCTCTCTCTCTAACCCAGGGGTCACTGGGCAGTGATCAGGAGCAGGAACCCTGGCTGATTTCACCTCTCTCTCCAACCCAGGGGTCACTGGACAGTGATCAGGAGCAGGAACCCTGGCTGATTTCCCTCTCTCTCTAACCCAGGGGTCACTGGGCAGTGATCAGGAGCAGGAACCCTGGCTGATTTCCCCTCTCTCTAACACAGGGGTCACTGGGCAGTGATCAGGAGCAGGAACCCTGGCTGATTTCCCCTCTCTCTAAGCCAGTGGTCATTGGGCAGTGATCAGGAGCAGGGACCCTGGCTGATTTCCCTTCTCTCTCTAACCCAGGGGTCACTGGACTGTGATCAGGAGCAGGAACCCTGGCTGATTTCACCTCTCTCTCTAACCCAGGGGTCACTGGACAGTGATCAGGAGCAAGAACCCTGGCTGATTTCCCCTCTCTCTAACCCAGGGGTCACTGGACAATGATCAGGAGCAGGAACCCTGGCTGATTTCCCCTCTCTCTAACTCAGGGGTCACTGGACAGTGATCAGGAGCAGGAACCCTGGCTGATTTCCCCTCTCTCTAACCCAGAGGTCACTGGACAATGATCAGGAGCAGGAACCCTGGCTGATTTCCCTCTCTCTCTAACCCAGGACTCACTGGACAGTGATCAGGAGCAGGAACCCTGGCTGATTTCACCTCTCTCTCTAACCCAGGGGTCACTGGACAGTGATCAGGAGCAAGAACCCTGGCTGATTTCCCCTCTCTCTAACCCAGGGGTCACTGGACAATGATCAGGAGCAGGAACCCTGGCTGATTTCCCCTCTCTCTAACTCATGGGTCACTGGGCAGTGATCAGGAGCAGGAACCCTGGCTGATTTCACCTCTCTCTAACCCAGGGGTCACTGGACAATGATCAGGAGCACGAACCCTGGCTGATTTCCCCTCTCTCTAACTCAGGGGTCACTGGACAGTGATCAGGAGCAGGAACCCTGGCTGATTTCCCCTCTCTCTAACCCAGGGGTCACTGGACAATGATCAGGAGCAGGAACCCTGGCTGATTTCCCCTCTCTCTAACCCAGGAGTCACTGGACAGTGATCAGGAGCAGGAACCCTGGCTGATTTCCCTCTCTCTCTAACCCAGGAGTCACTGGACAGTGATCAGGAGCAGGAACCCTGGCTGATTTCCCCTCTCGCAAACCCAGGGGTCACTGGACAATGATCAGGAGCAGGAACCCTGGCTGATTTCCCCTCTCGCAAACCCAGGGGTCACTGGACAATGATCAGGAGCAGGAACCCTGGCTGATTTCCCCTCTCTCTAACCCAGGAGTCACTGGACAGTGATCAGGAGCAGGAACCCTGGCTGGTTCCCCCTCTCTCTAACCCAGGGGTCACTGGACTGTAATCAGGAGCAGGAACCCTGGCTGATTTCCCCTCTCTCTAACCCAGGGTTCACTGGACTGTAATCAGGAGCTGGAACCCGGGCTGATTTCCCCTCTCTCTAACCCAGGAGTCACTGGACAGTGATCAGGAGCACGAACCCTGGCTGATTTCCCTCTCTCTCTCACCCAGGTGTCACTGGACTGTGATCAGGAGCAGGAACCCTGGCTGATTTCCCTCTCTCTCTATCCCAGGGGTCACTGGACAGTGATCAGGAGCAGGAACCCTGGCTGATTTCCCTCTCTCTCTATCCCAGGGGTCACTGGACTGTGATCAGGAGCAGGAACCCCAGCTGATTTCCTCTCTCTCTAACTCAGGGGTCACTGGGCAGTGATCAGGAGCAGGAACCCTGGCTGATTTCCCCTCTCTCTAACCCAGGGGTCACTGGGCAGTGATCAGGAGCAGAAACCCTGGCTGATTTCCCCTCTCTAACCCAGGGGTCACTGGACAGTGATCAGGAGCAGGAACCCTGGCTGAATTCCCCTCTCTCTCTAACCCAGGGGTCACTGGGCAGTGATCAGGAGCAGGAACCCAGGCTGATTTCCACTCTCTCTAACCCAGGGTTCACTGGGCAGTGATCAGGAGCAGGAACCCTGGCTGATTTCCCTCTCTCTCTAACCCAGGGGTCACTGGGCATTGATCAGGAGCAGGAATCCTGGCTGATTTCCCCTCTCTCTAACCCAGGGGTCAGTGGATAGTGATCAGGAGCATGAACCCTGGCTGATTTCCCCTCTCTCTAACCCAGGGGTCACTGGACTGTGATCAGGAGCATGAGCCCTGGCTGATTTCCCTCTCTCTCTAACCCAGGGTTCACTGTGCAGTGATCAGGAGCATGAACCCTGGCTGATTTCCCTCTCTCTCTAACCCAGGGGTCACTGGACTGTGATCAGGAGCATGAACCCTGGCTGATTTCCCTCTCTCTCTAACCCAGGGGTCAATGGGCAGTGATCAGGAGCAGGAACCCTGGCTGATTTCCCTCTCTCTCTAACCCAGGGGTCAATGGGCAGTGATCAGGAGCAGGAACCCTGGCTGATTTCCCCTCTCTCTAACCCAGGGGTCACTGGACTGTGATCAGGAGCATGAACCCTGGCTGATTTCCCCTCTCTAACCCAGGAGTCACTGGACAGTGATCAGGAGCAGGAACCCTGGCTGATTTCCCCTCTCTCTAACCCAGGGGTCACTGGGCAGTGACCAGCAGCAGGAACCCTGGTTGATTTCCCCTCTCTCTAACCCAGGGATCTCTGGATAGTGATCAGGAGCATGAACCCTGGCTGATTTCCCCTCTCTCTCTAACCCAGGGGTCACTGGACTGTGATCAGGAGCAGGAACCCTGGCTGATTTCCCCTCTCTCTAACCCAGGGATCTCTGGATAGTGATCAGGAGCAGGAACCCTGGCTGATTTCCCCTCTCTAACCCAGGAGTCACTGGACAGTGATCAGGAGCATGAACCCTGGCTGATTTCCCCTCTCTCTCTAACCCAGGGGTCACTGGACTGTGATCAGGAGCAGGAACCCAGGCTGATTTCCACTCTCTCAAACCAGGGTTCACTGGACAATGATCAGGAGCACGAACCCTGGCTGATTTCCCCTCTCTCTCTAACCCAGGTGTCACTCGACTGTGATCAGGAGCAGGAACCCTGGCTGATTTCCCCTCTCTCTAACCCAGGGGTCACTGGACTGTGATCAGGAGGAGGAACCCTGGCTGATTTCCCTCTCTCTCTAACCCAGGGGTCACTGGACAGTGATCAGGAGCAGGAACCCTGGCTGATTTCCCCTCTCTCTAACCCAGGGGTCACTGGGCAGTGATCAGGAGCAGGAACCCTGGCTGATTTCACCTCTCTCTCTAACCCAGGGGTCACTGGACAGTGATCAGGAGCAGGAACCCTGGCTGATTTCCCTCTCTCTCTAACCCAGGGGTCACTGGGCAGTGATCAGGAGCAGGAACCCTGGCTGATTTCACCTCTCTCTCTAACCCAGGGGTCACTGGACAGTGATCAGGAGCAGGAACCCTGGCTGATTTCCCTCTCTCTCTAACCCAGGGGTCACTGGGCAGTGATCAGGAGCAGGAACCCTGGCTGATTTCCCCTCTCTCTAACCCAGGGGTCACTGGGCAGCAATCAGGAGCAGGAACCCTGGCTGATTCCCCCTCTCTCTAAGCCAGTGGTCATTGGGCAGTGATCAGGAGCAGGGACCCTGGCTGATTTCCCCTCTCTCTCTAACCCAGGGGTCACTGGACTGTGATCAGGAGCAGGAACCCTGGCTGATTTCACCTCTCTCTCTAACCCAGGGGTCACTGGACAGTGATCAGGAGCAAGAACCCTGGCTGATTTCCCCTCTCTCTAACCCAGGGGTCACTGGACAATGATCAGGAGCAGGAACCCTGGCTGATTTCCCCTCTCTCTAACTCAGGGGTCACTGGACAGTGATCAGGAGCAGGAACCCTGGCTGATTTCCCCTCTCTCTAACCCAGGGGTCACTGGACAATGATCAGGAGCAGGAACCCTGGCTGAATTCCCCGCTCTCGAACCCAGTGGTCACTGGTCAGTGATCAGGAGCAGGAACCCTGGCTGATTTCCTCCTCTCTCTAACCCAGGAGTCACTGGGCAGTGATCAGGAGCAGGAACCCCGGCTGATTTCCCCCTCTCTCTAAACCAGGGGTCACTGGGCAGTGATCAGGAGCAGGAACCCTGGCTGATTTCTCCTCTTTCCAACCCAGGGGTCACTGGGCAGTGATCAGGAGCAGGAACCCTGGCTGATTTCCCCTCTTTCCAACCCAGTGGTCACTGGTCAGTGATCAGGAGCAGGAACCCTGGTTGATTTCCTCCTCTCTCTAACCCAGGAGTCACTGGGCAGTGATCAGGAGCAGGAACCCCGGCTGATTTCCCCCTCTCTCTAACCCAGGGGTCACTGGACAGTGATCAGGAGCAGGAACCCTGGCTGATTTCCCCTCTCTCTAACCCAGGGGTCACTGGGCAGTGATCAGGAGCAGGAACCCTGGCTGATTTCCCCTCTCTCTAACCCAGGGGTCACTGGACAGCGATCAGGAGCAGGAACCCTGGCTGATTCCCCCTCTCTCTAAGCCAGTGGTCATTGGGCAGTGATCAGGAGCAGGTACCCTGGCTGATTTCCCCTCTCTCTCTAACCCAGGGGTCACTGGACTGTGATCAGGAGCAGGAACCCTGGCTGATTTCACCTCTCTCTCTAACCCAGGGGTCACTGGACAGTGATCAGGAGCAAGAACCCTGGCTGATTTCCCCTCTCTCTAACCCAGGGGTCACTGGACAATGATCAGGAGCAGGAACCCTGGCTGAATTCCCCGCTCTCTAACCCAGTGGTCACTGGTCAGTGATCAGGAGCAGGAACCCTGGCTGATTTCCTCCTCTCTCTAACCCAGGAGTCACTGGGCAGTGATCAGGAGCAGGAACCCCGGCTGATTTCCCCCTCTCTCTAAACCAGGGGTCACTGGGCAGTGATCAGGAGCAGGAACCCTGGCTGATTTCCCCTCTTTCCATCCCAGGGGTGACTGGGCAGTGATCAGGAGCAGGAACCCTGGCTGATTTCCCCTCTCTCTAACCCAGGAGTCACTGGACAGTAATCAGGAGCAGGAACCCTGGCTGATTTCCCATCTCTCTCTAACCCATGGGTCACTGGACAGTGATCAGGAGCAGGAATCCTGGCTGATTTCCCATCTCTCTAACACAGAGATCACTGGATAGTGATCAGGAGCGGGATAAGCATGGGATTGATCCGGGGCAATGGGGAGTGAGCGTGGCAGTAGGATTAGTTTGTGATGGATACAGGGCTAGAGGAGAGAGCTGGGCAGTGGGATTAGTTTGGGATTGATACAGGGCTATGGGGAGAGAGGGTGCAGTGGGATTAGTTTGGATATAACACAGGGCTATGGGGTGAAAGCAGGGCAGTGGACTTACGTTGGGGATTGATACAGGGCTATGGGGAGAGAGCGGGGCAGTGGGATTTGTTTGGGATTGATACAGGGCTATGGGGAGAAAGCGGGGCAGTGGGATTAATTTGGGGATTGATACAGGGCTATGGGGAGAAAGCGGGGCAGTGGGATTTGTTTGGATATAACACAGGGCTATGGGGAGAAAGCGGGCAGTGGCATTTGTTTGGCTATAACACAGGGCTATGGGGAGAAAGCGGGCAGTGGGCTTACGTTGGGGACTGATACAGGGCTATGGGGTGAGAGCAGGGCAGTCTGATTAGTTTGGGATTGATACAGGGTTATCGGGAGCGAGTGAGGCATTGGGAATAGTTTGGGATTGATACAGGGCTATGGGGAGAGAGCGGTGCAGTGGGATTTGTTTGGATATAACACAGGGCTATGGGGAGAAAGCAGGGCAGTGGACTTATGTTGGGGATTGATACAGGGCTATGGGGAGAGAGCGGGGCTGTGGGATTTGTTTCGGATTGATACAGAGCTATGGGGAGAAAGCGGGGCAGTGGGATTAATTTGGGGATTGATACAGGGCTATGGGGAGAAAGCGGGGCAGTGGGATTAGTTTGGATATAACACAGGGCTATGGGGAGAAAGCGGGCAGTGGGATTTGTTTGGATATAACACAGGGCTATGGGGAGAAAGCGGGCAGTGGGCTTACGTTGGGGATTGATACAGGGCTATGGGGAGAGTGCAGGGCAGTGGAAATAGTTTGTGATTGATACAGGGCTATGGGGAGAGAGCGCGGCAGTGGGATTAGGTTGGGGACTGATACAGGGCTATGGGGAGAGAGCGGGGCAGTGGGATTAGGTTGGCGATTGATAAAGGGCTAACAGGAGAGAGCAGGGCAGTGGGATTAGTTTGGGACTGAGACAGAGGGTTGTCAAGTAGCTGTTCCTAGTCCACTTTGGACAGATCCTGCCTTATCATATTAAAATCGGCCTGTTGTTTGCTAAATTTCCCCACTGAACTCACGGTTAATCTGCTTTATCAAAACGTGCCTGGACCTCCTGGTATATTTCAATACTGAACCTCGGTAGATTAAATAAAAGTGTTACCGTGATTTGATTTAAATGAAGAGGAGGGATTCACATGCGGATGAATGTTGGTCTGCAGATATCTGGGTACACCTTAGAAAAATGAAGCAAATAAAAGACAATTAAAGTCTGTTCTGGGTATTCCTACTGAGATTTGAATGAATTTTAGGCCGTGAGACTCACTGTCTTATACACAGGAGAGAAGGATTACATCAAACAAAGATAATGGCCCTGAAATCATGGTCTCCGTACCAATGACTTAGGCCTTGGTAGAGGCCCCGCAAGTTCCGTGTTTCCGTCTGCGCTGTGTATGCGCTGAATCCCCGGACTTGCAATCTATCAAGGTTTGCTACAGAATCGATAGAGTAAAGCTCTCTTTAAACCAGCCCATCAAAAACTCCCAGGGCAGGAACAACACGGGTTAGATACAGAGTGAAGCTCCCTCTACACTGTCCCATCAAACACTCCCAAGGCAGGTACTGCACGGGTTAGATACAGACAAAAAGCTCCCTCGACACTGTCCCATCAAACATTCCCAAGGCAGGTGCTGCACGGGTTAGATATATATAGTAATGCTCCCTCTACACTGTCCCATCAAACACTCCCAGGACTATGGGGAGAGAACGTGGCAGTGGGGTTAGTTTGGGATTGATGCAGGGCTATGGGGAGAGAGTGGGGCAGTGGGATTAGTTTGGGATTGATTCAGGGCTATGGGGGGAGAGCAGAGCAGTGGGATTAGTTTGGGATCAAGACAGAGCTATGGGGGGAAAGCGAGGCAGTGGGATTACTTTGGGATTGATACAGGGCTTTGGGGAGAGAGCGGGGCAGTGGGATTAGATTGGGGATTGATACAGGGCTACGGGGAGTCAGCAGGGCAGTGGGATTAGTTTGGGGATTGATACAGGGTATGGGGAGAGAGCGGGGCAGTGGGATTAGTTTGGGGATTGATACAGGGCTATGGGGAGAGAGCAGGGCAGTGGGATTAGTTTGGGGATTGATACAGGGCTATGGGGAGAGAGTGGGGCAGTGGGATTAGTTTGGGATTGATTCAGGGCTATGGGGGGAGAGCAGAGCAGTGGGATTAGTTTGGGATTGATACAGGGCCATGGGGAGAGAGCGGGGCAGTGGGATTAGATTGGGGATTGATACAGGGCTACGGGGAGTCAGCAGGGCAGTGGGATTAGTTTGGGGATTGATACAGGGTATGGGGAGAGAGCGGGGCAGTGGGATTAGTTTGGGGATTGATACAGGGCTATGGGGAGAGAGCAGGGCAGTGGGATTAGTTTGGGGATTGATACAGGGCTATGGGGAGAGAGTGGGGCAGTGGGATTAGTTTGGGATTGATTCAGGGCTATGGGGGGAGAGCAGAGCAGTGGGATTAGTTTGGGATTGATACAGGGCCATGGGGAGAGAGCGGGGCAGTGGGATTAGTTTGGGGGTTGAAACAGGGCTATGGGGAGAGAGCGGGGCATTGGGATTAGTTTGGGATTGATACAGGACAATGGGGAGAGAGTGGGGCTTTGGGATTAGTTTTGGATTGATACAGGGCTATCGGGAGTGAACGGGGCACTGGGATTAGTTTGGGATTGATACAGGACTATGGGGAGAGAGTGGGGCTTTGGGATTAGTTTTGGATTGATACAGGGCTATCGGGAGTGAGCGGGGCACTGGCATTAGTTTGGGATTGATACAGGGCTATGGGGAGTGAGCGGGGCAGTGGGATTAGTTTGCGGATTGATACAGGGCTATGGGGAGAGAGCGGGGCAGTGGGATTAGTTTGCGGATTGATACAGGGCTATGGGGAGAGAGCGGGGACGTTTGATTAGTTTGGGGATTGATACAGGGCTATGTAGAGAGCGGGGCAGTGGGATTAGTTTGGGATTGATACAGGGCTATCGGGAGAAATCGAGGCAGTGGGATTAGTTTGAGATTGATACAGGGCTATGGGGAGAGAGCGGGGTCGTGGGATTAATTTGGGATTGATACAGGGCTATGGGGAGAGAGCGGGGCAGTGGGATTAGTTTGGGATTGATACAGGGCTATGGGGAGAGAGCGGGGCAGTGTGATTTGTTTGTAATTGATACAGGGCTATGGGGAGAGTGCGGGGCAGTGGGATTAATTTGGGATTGATACAGAGCTATGGGGAGAGAGCGGGGCAGTGGGATTAGGTTGGGGACTGATACAGGGCTATGGGGAGAGAGCGAGGCAGTGGGATTCGGTTGGCGATTGATAAAGGGCTAACAGGAGAGAGCAGGGCAGTGGGATTAGTTTGGGGCTGAGACAGAGGGTTGTCAAGTAGCTGTTCCTAGTCCACTTTGGACAGATCCTGCCTTAAAATCGGCCTGTTGTTTGCTAAATTTCCCCACTGAACTCATTGTTAATCTGCTTTATCAAAACGTGCCTGGATCTCCTGGTATATTTCAATACTGAACCTTGGTAGATTAAATAAAAGTGTTACCGTGATTTGATTTAAATGCAGAGGAGGGATTCACATGCGGATGAATGTTGGTCTGCAGATATCTGGGTACACCTTAGAAAAATGAAGCAAATAAAAGACAATTAAAGTCTGTTCTGGGTATTCCTACTGAGATTTGAATGAATTTTAGGCCGTGAGACTCACTGTCTTATACACAGGAGTGAAGGATTACATCAAACAAAGATAATGGCCCTGAAATCATGGTCTCCGTACCAACGACTTAGGCCTTGGTAGAGGCCCCGCAAGTTCCGTGTTTCCGTCTGCGCTGTGTATGTGCTGAATCCCCGGACTTGCAATCTATCAAGGTTTGCTACAGAATCGATAGAGTAAAGCTCTCTTTAAACCAGCCCATCAAAAACTCCCAGGGCAGGAACAAGACGGGTTAGATACAGAGTGAAGCTCCCTCTACACTGTCCCATCAAACACTCCCAACGCAGGTACTGCACGGGTTAGATACAGAGTAAAGCTCCCTCTACGCTGTCCCATCAAACACTCCCAAGGCAGGTACAGCACGGGTTACATATAGAGTAATGCTCCCTCTACACTGTCCCATGAAACACTCCCAAGGCAGGTACCGCACAGGTTAGATACAGACAAAAAGCTGCCTCTACACTGTCCCATCAAACATTCCCAAGGCAGGTGCTGCACGGGTTAGATATATATAGTAATGCTCCCTCTACACTGGCCCATCAAACACTCCCAGGGCTATGGGGAGAGAACGTAGCAGTGGGGTTAGTTTGGGAATGATGCAGGGCTATGGGCAGAGAGTGGGGCAGAGGGATTAGTTTGGAATTGATGCAGGGCTATTGGGAAAAGTTTGGGATTGAGGCAGGGCTATGGGGAGAGAGTGGGGCAGTGGGATTAGTTTGGGATTGATTCAGGGCTATGGGGGGAGAGCAGGGCAGTGGGATTAGTTTGGGATCAAGACAGAGCTATGGGGGGAAAGCGAGGCAGTGGGATTAGTTTGGGATTGATACAGGGCTATGGTGAGAGAGCGGGGCAGTGGGATTAGTTTGGGGTTGGTACAGGACTATGGGGAGAGAGCGGGGCAGTGGGATTAGTTTGGGGATTGATACAGGGCTATGGGGAGAGAGCGGGGCAGTGGGATTAGTTTGGGGATTGATACAGGGCTATGGGGAGAGAGCGGGGCAGTGGGATTTGTTTGGGATTGATACAGGGCTTTGGGGAGAAAGCAGGGCAGTGGAAATAGTTTGTGATTGATACAGGGCTATGGGGAGAAAGCGGGGCAGTGGGATTAGTTTGGTGATTGATACAGGGCTATGGGGAGAGAGCGGGGCAGTGGGATTTGTTTGGGATTGATACATGGCTATGGGGAGAAAGCGGGGCAGTGGGATTAGTTTGGTGATTGATACAGGGCTATGGGGAGAGAGCGGGGCAGCGGGATTAGTTTGGTGATTGATACAGGGCTATGGGGAGAGAGCGGGGCAGCGGGATTAGTTTGGGGATTGAAACAGGGCTATGGGGAGAGAGCGGGGCATTGGGATTAGTTTGGGATTGATACAGGACTATGGGGACAGAGTGGGGCTTTGGGATTAGTTTTGGATTGATACACGGCTATCGGGAGTGAGCGGGGCACTGGGATTAGTTTGGGATTGATACAGGGCTATGGGGAGTGAGCGGGGCAGTGGGATTATTTTGCGGATTGATACAGGGCTATGGGGAGAGAGCGGGGCAGTGGGATTAGTTTGGGGATTGATACAGGGCAATGGGGAGACAGCGGGGCAGTTTGATTAGTTTGGGATTGATACAGGACTATCGGGAGTGAGCGGGGCACTGGGATTAGTTTGGGATTGATACAGGGCTATGGGGAGTGAGCGGGGCAGTGGGATTATTTTGCGGATTGATACAGGGCTATGGGGAGAGAGCGGGGCAGTGGGATTAGTTTGGGGATTGATACAGGGCAATGGGGAGACAGCGGGGCAGTTTGATTAGTTTGGGATTGATACAGGACTATGGGGAGAGAGCGGGACAGTGGGATTAGCTTGGGGATTGATACAGGGCTATGGGGAGAGAGCGGGGCAGTGGGATTAGTTTGGGGATTGATACAGGGCTATGGGGAGTGAGCGGGGCAGTGGGAATAGTTTGGGATTGATACAGGGCTATCCGGAGAGAGCGGGGCAGTGGGATTAGTTTGGGATTTGGTACAGGGCTATGGGGTGTGAGCGGGGCAGTGTGATTTGTTTGAGATTGATACAGGGCTATGGGGAGAGTGCAGGGCAGTGGGATTAGTTTGGGGATTAATACAGGGCTATGGGGAGAGAGCAGGGCAGTGGGATTAGTTTGGGGATTGATACAGGGCTATGGGGAGAGAGCGGGGCAGTGGGATTAGTTTGGGATTGATACAGGGCTATGGGGAGAGAGCGGGGCAGTGGGATTAGTTTGGGATTGATACAGGGCTATGGGGAGAGAGCAGGGCAGTGGAATTAGTTTGGGGATTGAAACAGGGCTATGGGGAGAGAGCGGGGCATTGGGATTAGTTTTGGATTGATACAGGGATATCGGGAGTGAGCAGGGCACTGGGATTAGTTTGTGATTGATACAGGGCTATGGGGAGTGAGCGGGGCAGTGGGATTATTTTGCGGATTGATACAGGGCTATGGGGAGAGAGCGGGGCAGTGGGATTAGTTTGGGGATTGATACAGGGCAATGGGGAGACAGCGGGGCAGTTTGATTCGTTTGGGATTGATACAGGACTATGGGGAGAGAGCGGGACAGTGGGATTAGCTTGGGGATTGATACAGGGCTATGGGGAGAGAGCGGGGCAGTGGGATTAGTTTGGGGATTGATACAGGGCTATGGGGAGTGAGCGGGGCAGTGGGAATAGTTTGGGATTGATACAGGGCTATCCGGAGAGAGCGGGGCAGTGGGATTAGTTTGGGATTTGATGCAGGGCTATGGGGTGAGAGCGGGGCAGTGTGATTTGTTTGGGATTGATACAGGGCTATGGGGAGAGTGCAGGACAGTGGGATTAGTTTGGGATTGATACAGAGCTATGGGGAGAGAGCGGGCTGATTAGTTTGGGATTGATACAGGGTTATCGGGAGCGAGCGAGGCATTGGGAATAGTTTGGGATTGATACAGGGCTATCGGGAGAGATCGGGGCAGTGTGATTAGTTTGGGATTGATACAGGGCTATGGGGAGGGAGTGGGGCTTTGGGATTAGTTTAGGATTGATACAGGCCTATCGGGAGTGAGCGGGGCACTGGGATTAGTTTGGGATTGATACAGGGCTTTGGGGAGTGAGCGGGGCAGTGGGATTAGTTTGCGGATTGATACAGGGCTATGGGGAGTGAGCGGGGCAGTGGGATTAGTTTGGGATTGATACAGGGCTATGGGGAGAGAGCGGGGCAGTTGGATTAGTTTGGGATTGATAAACGGCTATGGGGAGAGAGCGGGGCAATGGGATTAGTTTTGGGGATTGATACAGGGCTTTGGGGAGATAGCGGGGCAGTGTGATTAGTTTGGGATTGATGCAGGACTATGGGGAGAGAGCGGGGCAGTGGGATTAGTTTAGGATTGATGTAGGGCTATGGGGGGAGAGCGGGTCAGTGGGATTAGGTTGGGGACTGATACAGGGCTATGGGGAGAGAGCGAGGCAGTGGGATTAGGTTGGCGATTGATAAAGGGCTAACAGGAGAGAGCAGGGCAGTGGGATTAGTTTGGGACTGAGACAGAGGGTTGTCAAGTAGCTGTTCCCAGTCCACTTTGGACAGATCCTGCCTTATCATATTAAAATCGGCCTGTTGTTTGCTAAATTTCCCCACTGAACTCATTGTTAATCTGCTTTATCAAAACGTGCCTGGATCTCCTGGTATATTTTAATACTGAACCTCGGTAGATTAAATGAAAGTGTTACCGAGAATTGATTTAATGCAGAGGAGGGATTCACATGCGGATGAATGTTGGTCTGCAGATATCTGGGTACACCGTAGAAAAATGAAGCAAATAAAAGACAATTAAAGTCTGTTCTGGGTATTTTTACTGAGATTTGAATGAATTTTAGGCCGTGAGACCCACTGTCTTATGCACAGGAGTGAAGGATTACATCAAACAAAGATAATGGCCCTGAAATCATGGTCCCCGTACCAACGACTTAGGCCTTGGTAGAGGCCCCGCAAGTTCCGTGTTTCCGTCTGCGCTGTGTATGCGCTGAATCCCCGGACTTGCAATCTATCAAGGTTTGCTACAGAATCGATAGAGAAAAGCTCTCTTTAAACCAGCCCATCAAAAACTCCCAGGGCAGGAACAACACGGGTTAGATACAGAGTGAAGCTCCCTCTACACTGTCCCATCAAACACTCCCATGGCAGGGACTGCACGGGTCAGATACAGAGTAAAGCTCCCTCTATGCTGTCCCATCAAACACTCCCAAGGCAGGTACAGCACGGGTTAGATATAGAGTAATGCTCCCTCTACACTGTCCCATCAAACATTCCCAAGGCAGGTGCTGCACGGGTTAGATATATATAGTAATGCTCCCTCTACACTGTCCCATCAAACACTCCCAGGGCTATGGGGAGAGAACGTGGCAGTGGGGTTAGTTTGGGAATGATGCAGGGCTATGGGCGGAGACTGGGGCAGAGGGATTAGTTTGGAATTGATGCAGGGCTATGGGGGGAGAGCAGGGCAGTGGGGTTAGTTTGGGATCAAGACAGAGCTATGGGGGGAAAGCGAGGCACTGGGATTAGTTTGGGATTGATACAGGGCTATGGGGAGAGAGCGGGGCAGTGGGATTAGATTGGGGATTGATACAGGGCTATGGGGAGTCAGCAGGGCCGTGGGATTAGTTTGGGGATTGATACAGGGTATGGGGAGAGAGCGGGGCAGTGGGATTAGTTTGGGGATTGATACAGGGCTATGGGGAGAGAGCAGGGCAGTGGGATTAGTTTGGGGATTGATACAGGGCTATGGGGATAGAGCGGGGCAGTGGGATTAGTTTGGGATTGATACAGGGCTATGGGGAGAGAGCAAGGCAGTGGGATTAGTTTGGGATTGATAAAGGGCTATGGGGAGAGAGCGGGGCAGTGGGATTAGTTTGGGATTGATACAGGGCTATGGGGAGAGAGCGGGGCAGTGGGATTAGTTTGGGGATTGAAACAGGGCTATGGGGAGAGAGCGGGGCATTGGGATTAGTTTGGGATTGATACAGGACTATGGGGAGAGAGTGGGGCTTTGGGATTAGTTTTGGATTCATACAGGGCTATCGGGAGTGAGCGGGGCACTGGGATTAGTTTGGGATTGATACAGGGCTATGGGGAGTGAGCGGGGCAGCGGGATTAGTTTGCGGATTGATACAGGGCTATGGGGAGAGAGCGGGGCAGTGGGATTAGTTTGGGGATTGATACAGGGCTATGGGGAGAGAGCGAGGCATTGGGAATAGTTTGGGATTGATACAGGGCTATCGGGAGAGATCGGGGCAGTGTGATTAGTTTGGGATTGATACAGGGCTATGGGGAGAGAGCGAGGCATTGGGATTAGTTTGGGGATTGATACAGGGCTATCGGGAGAGATCGGGGCAGTGTGATTAGTTTGGGATTGATACAGGGCTATGGGGTTTTGTATATTCCACATGTCCTGTGCTTGAAGTCTCTGACATTGGCCAGACATTGTTTTAGCATT
The DNA here is from genome assembly GCF_052327205.1 of Somniosus microcephalus. Lineage (NCBI taxonomy): Eukaryota > Metazoa > Chordata > Chondrichthyes > Squaliformes > Somniosidae > Somniosus > Somniosus microcephalus. The sequence goes on along the minus strand of NW_028225637.1, from coordinate 153,994 downwards.
TCATTGTCTTGGGCTGTTTACTATGAACATCTTTACCTGTTTCTGATCTACACAGGATGCAACAGATCAGAAAAACCTCCATTCAACAATGCGAATTCCTGTCTCTGCAAAGACATCATGCTGTTCCACAATGCAGGAATGTCGCAAACAGCTTTTGCTAGCTGAGATCAACTTTAACCATTCAAACCTTTCAGGTAAAGAAGCTTCTAGATTCCGAGCCACAAATTGAATCGTTTAAGACAGAAAGAATGTCACAGAAATGTGATTTATTGCTGTTATTTTACAATTTACAAATATACACACAATTTGTGTCACTGAATTATAAACAAAAAGCAGGCAAAGCTATGACTTAACAGAAATAAACACTTGTTTTTCTTCCTGGACAGCAAAACCAGTCAGACTGACTTGCAAATGTTTACTGATATGTTGACGTAAAGATTTATAATTGACCAATTTCGCTTCTAATGTTTTTCTCTCAAACATTCTCCACAATATTAATCCCTGCTCTTGTCACAAGGAGTGTTGAATTATTTTAGGTACTTCGCAATTAAAAGCAGGAAACAAACTTCATTATACTCACAAATTTTAATCTCCTATTTCAAACATTCAAACCAAATCGAATTGTACGTTATCACTTTAATCAATGTATTTTCTGTGTCTCTCTCAATAAACAAAGAGTGGTTTCTTCTAAAGTAGCTTCCTGCAATTTTTATACATCATTACATAACTCTTGCTTCAATTAACACTCCACTAAATGTTTAAGAGGAAATCTATATTTACGTTATTCCTGCGACTTGTTAGGACTATCGAACGACAGACATTATAAAATGGTTTGTGTTTTTCCCCTTTCTTGGTTCTCTTCCTAAATGTCTTAATGGTATATTTTTAAAAAGTCATTAAAAAGTAATCTGTAACTCCTACAAATCCTCCCCTACCTTCCCCCTCCTCAACACCATGGTTGCAAGTTTGTGTAAAGCTACTCACTTCAGTCAATCACTCAAAATCAAATCTTGAGATATTTCAATTTGAAAACATTTTAACCATTTCAGAGCACTTTAAAAGCGTTTGGACTTCAAGACCTGGTTGAAACTTGTTTAGGTGAGGGGGAAATTGGCTTTTGCTTCAGTCTCTTCCAAAATCATGTTCGAAACTTAGGGGGAAAAAGTGTTTTTTACACTCATTTTTGGTGAAAAGTTCATTAAAAATCGTTAAATTCTTTCAAGTCTCACTGCAGCTTTGACAGAAGAAGTTGCTCCAAGTTTCTCCTTCCCCCTTCAATGCTGTCGTTAAACATCCGACAAAATAAAGTCTAATTCCAAACGGAGCTCCAATCAGAAAGTGAATAAAGTGGTTAAACTTCCGAAGAAGGCGGCGAGGTTATCTATCCCCAGCCTTGGCGATGAGCTGGGATCAGTTTTTGGAGATGTTGTTTCCTCTTTTTCTGTTGCCGTTCCCTCCGTCTCTAAGAGTCTGTGGTACAAACGGGGGCACAAACTATTTCCCTTTCTCGCAACATGATTTAAATAACCCTGGCTGATTTCCCTCTCTCTCTAACCCAGGGGTCACTGGACAATGATCAGGAGCAGGAACCCTGGCTGATTTTCCCCTCTCTCTAACCCAGGGGTCACTGGGCAGTGATCAGGAGCAGGAACCCTGCCTGATTTCCCCTCTCTCTAACCCAGGGATCACTGGACAGAGATCAGGAGCACGAACCCTGGCTCATTTCCCCTCTCTCTAACCCACGGGTCACTGGACAATGATCAGGAGCATGAACCCTGGATGGTTCCCCCTCTCTCTAGGTCACTGGATAGTGATCAGGAGCTGGAACCCTGGCTGATTTCCCTCTCTCTCTAACCCAGGGGCCACTGGACAATGATCAGGAGCAGGAACCCTGGCTGATTTCCCCTCTCTCTAACCCAGGGGTCACTGGATAGTGATCAGGAGCATGAACCCTGGCTGATTTCCCCTCTCTCTCTAACCCAGGTGTCACTGGACTGTGATAAGGAGCAGGAACCCTGGCTGATTTCACCTGTCTCTCTAACCCAGGGGTCACTGGACTGTGATCAGGAGCAGGAACCCTGGCTGATTTCCCCTCTCTCTCTAAACCAGGGGTCACTGGGCAGTGATCAGGAGCAGGAACCCAGGCTGATTTCCCCTCTCTCTAACCCAGGGATCACTGGACAGTGATCAGGAGCATGAATCCTGGCTGATTTCCCCTCTCTCTCTAACCCAGAGGTCACTGGGCAGTGATCAGGAGCAGGAACCCAGGCTGATTTCCCCTCTCTCTAACCGAGGGGTCACTGGACTGTGATCAGGAGCAGGAACCCTGGCTGATTTCCCCTCTCTCTCTAACCCAGAGGTCACTGGGCAGTGATCAGGAGCAGGAACCCAGGCTGATTTCCCCTCTCTCTCTAACCCAGGGTTCACTGGACTGTAATCAGGAGCAGGAACCCTGGCTGCTTTCATCTCTCTCTAACCCAAGGGTCATTGGACAGTGATCAGGAGCACGAACCCTGGCTGATTTCCCCTCTCTCTAACCCAGGGGTCACTGGACTGTGATCAGGAGCAGGAACCCTGGCTGATTTCCCCTCTATCTCTAACCCAGGGGTCACTGGACAGTGATCAGGAGCAGGAACCCTGGCTGGTTCCCCCTCTCTCTAAACCAGGGGTCACTGGACTGTGATCAGGAGCAGGAACCCTGGCTGATTTCCCTCTCTCTCTAACCCAGGGGTCACTGGGCAGTGATCAGGAGCAGGAACCCAGGCTGACTTCCCTTCTCTCTAACCAGGCGTCACTGGATAGTGTTCAGGAGCAGGAACCCTGGCTGATTTCCTCCTCTCTCTAACTCAGGGGTCACTGGATAGTGATCAGGAGCAGGAACCCTGGCTGATTTCCCCTCTCTCTCTAACCCAGAGGTCACTGGGCAGTGATCAGGAGCAGGAACCCTGGCTGATTTCCCCTCTCTCTAACCGAGGGGTCACTGGACTGTGATCAGGAGCAGGAACCCTGGCTGCTTTCACCTCTCTCTCTAACCCAAGGGTCGTTGGACAGTGATCAGGAGCACGAACCCTGGCTGATTTCCCCTCTCTCTCTAACCCAGGGGTCACTGGACAGTGATCAGGAGCAGGAACCCTGGCTGGTTCCCCCTCTCTCTAACGCAGAGGTCACTGGATAGTGATCAGGAGCTGGAACCCGGGCTGGTTTCCCCTCTCTCTAACCCAGGGGTTACTGGACAATGATCAGGAGCAGCAACTCTCGCTGATTTCCCTCTCTCTCTAACCAGGGGTCACTGGATAGTGATCAGGAGCAGGAACCCTGGCTGATTTCACCTGTCTCTCTAACCCAGGGGTCACTGGAAAATGATCAGGAGCAGGAACCCTGGCTGATTTCCCCTCTCTCTAACCCAGGAGTCACTGGACAGTGATCAGGAGCAGGAACCCTGGCTGGTTCCCCCTCTCTCTAACCCAGGGGTCACTGGACTGTAATCAGGAGCTGGAACCCGGGCTGATTTCCCCTCTCTCTAACCCAGGAGTCACTGGACAGTGATCAGGAGCACGAACCCTGGCTGATTTCCCTCTCTCTCTCACCCAGGTGTCACTGGACTGTGATCAGGAGCAGGAACCCTGGCTGATTTCCCCCTCTCTCTAACCCAGGGGTCACTGGACAGTGATCAGGAGCTAGAACCCGGGCTGATTTCCCCTCTCTCTAACCCAGGAGTCACTGGACAGTGATCAGGAGCACGAACCCTGGCTGATTTCCCTCTCTCTCTCACCCAGGTGTCACTGGACTGTGATCAGGAGCAGGAACCCTGGCTGATTTCCCCTCTCTCTAACCCAGGGGTCACTGGACAGTGATCAGGAGCAGGAACCCTGGCTGATTTCCCCCTCTCTCTAACCCAGGGGTCACTGGACAGTGATCAGGAGCAGGAACCCTGGCTGATTTCCCTCTCTCTCTATCCCAGGGGTCACTGGACTGTGATCAGGAGCAGGAACCCCAGCTGATTTCCTCTCTCTCTAACTCAGGGGTCACTGGGCAGTGATCAGGAGCAGGAACCCTGGCTGAATTCCCCTCTCTCTCTAACCCAGGGGTCACTGGGCAGTGATCAGGAGCAGGAACCCAGGCTGATTTCCACTCTCTCTAACCCAGGGTTCACTGGGCAGTGATCAGGAGCAGGAACCCTGGCTGATTTCCCTCTCTCTCTAACCCAGGGGTCACTGGGCATTGATCAGGAGCAGGAATCCTGGCTGATTTCCCCTCTCTCTAACCCAGGGGTCAGTGGATAGTGATCAGGAGCATGAACCCTGGCTGATTTCCCCTCTCTCTAACCCAGGGGTCACTGGACTGTGATCAGGAGCATGAGCCCTGGCTGATTTCCCTCTCTCTCTAACCCAGGGGTCACTGGACTGTGATCAGGAGCATGAATCCTGGCTGATTTCCCTCTCTCTCTAACCCAGGGGTCAATGGGCAGTGATCAGGAGCAGGAACCCTGGCTGATTTCCCTCTCTCTCTAACCCAGGGGTCAATGGGCAGTGATCAGTAGCAGGAACCCTGGCTGATTTCCCCTCTCTCTAACCCAGGGATCTCTGGATAGTGATCAGGAGCATGAACCCTGGCTGATTTCCCCTCTCTAACCCAGGAGTCACTGGACAGTGATCAGGAGCAGGAACCCTGGCTGATTTCCCCTCTCTCTAACCCAGGGGTCACTGGGCAGTGACCAGCAGCAGGAACCCTGGTTGATTTCCCCTCTCTCTAACCCAGGGATCTCTGGATAGTGATCAGGAGCATGAACCCTGTCTGATTTCCCCTCTCTCTCTAACCCAGGGGTCACTGGACTGTAATCAGGAGCAGGAACCCTGGCTGATTTCCCCTCTCTCTCTAACCCAGGGGTCACTGGACTGTGATCAGGAGCAGGAACCCTGGCTGATTTCCCCTCTCTCTAACCCAGGGATCTCTGGATAGTGATCAGGAGCAGGAACCCTGGCTGATTTCCCCTCTCTAACCCAGGAGTCACTGGACAGTGATCAGGAGCATGAACCCTGGCTGATTTCCCCTCTCTCTCTAACCCAGGGGTCACTGGACTGTGATCAGGAGCAGGAACCCAGGCTGATTTCCACTCTCTCAAACCAGGGTTCACTGGACAATGATCAGGAGCACGAACCCTGGCTGATTTCCCCTCTCTCTCTAACCCAGGTGTCACTCGACTGTGATCAGGAGCAGGAACCCTGGCTGATTTCCCCTCTCTCTAACCCAGGGGTCACTGGACTGTGATCAGGAGGAGGAACCCTGGCTGATTTCCCTCTCTCTCTAACCCAGGGGTCACTGGACAGTGATCAGGAGCAGGAACCCTGGCTGATTTCCCCTCTCTCTAACCCAGGGGTCACTGGGCAGTGATCAGGAGCAGGAACCCTGGCTGATTTCACCTCTCTCTCTAACCCAGGGGTCACTGGACAGTGATCAGGAGCAGGAACCCTGGCTGATTTCCCTCTCTCTCTAACCCAGGGGTCACTGGGCAGTGATCAGGAGCAGGAACCCTGGCTGATTTCACCTCTCTCTCTAACCCAGGGGTCACTGGACAGTGATAAGGAGCAGGAACCCTGGCTGATTTCCCTCTCTCTCTAACCCAGGGGTCACTGGGCAGTGATCAGGAGCAGGAACCCTGGCTGATTTCCCCTCTCTCTAACACAGGGGTCACTGGGCAGTGATCAGGAGCAGGAACCCTGGCTGATTTCCCCTCTCTCTAACCCAGGGGTCACTGGACAGCAATCAGGAGCAGGAACCCTGGCTGATTCCCCCTCTCTCTAAGCCAGTGGTCATTGGGCAGTGATCAGGAGCAGGGACCCTGGCTGATTTCCCCTCTCTCTCTAACCCAGGGGTCACTGGACTGTGATCAGGAGCAGGAACCCTGGCTGATTTCACCTCTCTCTCTAACCCAGGGGTCACTGGACAGTGATCAGGAGCAAGAACCCTGGCTGATTTCCCCTCTCTCTAACCCAGGGGTCACTGGACAATGATCAGGAGCAGGAACCCTGGCTGATTTCCCCTCTCTCTAACTCAGGGGTCACTGGACAGTGATCAGGAGCAGGAACCCTGGCTGATTTCCCCTCTCTCTAACCCAGAGGTCACTGGACAATGATCAGGAGCAGGAACCCTGGCTGATTTCCCTCTCTCTCTAACCCAGGAGTCACTGGACAGTGATCAGGAGCAGGAACCCTGGCTGATTTCCCCTCTCGCAAACCCAGGGGTCACTGGACAATGATCAGGAGCAGGAACCCTGGCTGATTTCCCCTCTCTCTAACCCAGGAGTCACTGGACAGTGATCAGGAGCAGGAACCCTGGCTGGTTCCCCCTCTCTCTAACCCAGGGGTCACTGGACTGTAATCAGGAGCAGGAACCCTGGCTGATTTCCCCTCTCTCTAACCCAGGGTTCACTGGACTGTAATCAGGAGCTGGAACCCGGGCTGATTTCCCCTCTCTCTAACCCAGGAGTCACTGGACAGTGATCAGGAGCACGAACCCTGGCTGATTTCCCTCTCTCTCTCACCCAGGTGTCACTGGACTGTGATCAGGAGCAGGAACCCTGGCTGATTTCCCTCTCTCTCTATCCCAGGGGTCACTGGACAGTGATCAGGAGCAGGAACCCTGGCTGATTTACCTCTCTCTCTATCCCAGGGGTCACTGGACTGTGATCAGGAGCAGGAACCCCAGCTGATTTCCTCTCTCTCTAACTCAGGGGTCACTGGGCAGTGATCAGGAGCAGGAACCCTGGCTGATTTCCCCTCTCTCTAACCCAGGGGTCACTGGGCAGTGATCAGGAGCAGAAACCCTGGCTGATTTCCCCTCTCTAACCCAGGGGTCACTGGACAGTGATCAGGAGCAGGAACCCTGGCTGAATTCCCCTCTCTCTCTAACCCAGGGGTCACTGGGCAGTGATCAGGAGCAGGAACCCAGGCTGATTTCCACTCTCTCTAACCCAGGGTTCACTGGGCAGTGATCAGGAGCAGGAACCCTGGCTGATTTCCCTCTCTCTCTAACCCAGGGGTCACTGGGCATTGATCAGGAGCAGGAATCCTGGCTGATTTCCCCTCTCTCTAACCCAGGGGTCAGTGGATAGTGATCAGGAGCATGAACCCTGGCTGATTTCCCCTCTCTCTAACCCAGGGGTCACTGGACTGTGATCAGGAGCATGAGCCCTGGCTGATTTCCCTCTCTCTCTAACCCAGGGTTCACTGTGCAGTGATCAGGAGCATGAACCCTGGCTGATTTCCCTCTCTCTCTAACCCAGGGGTCACTGGACTGTGATCAGGAGCATGAACCCTGGCTGATTTCCCTCTCTCTCTAACCCAGGGGTCAATGGGCAGTGATCAGGAGCAGGAACCCTGGCTGATTTCCCTCTCTCTCTAACCCAGGGGTCAATGGGCAGTGATCAGGAGCAGGAACCCTGGCTGATTTCCCCTCTCTCTAACCCAGGGGTCACTGGACTGTGATCAGGAGCATGAACCCTGGCTGATTTCCCCTCTCTAACCCAGGAGTCACTGGACAGTGATCAGGAGCAGGAACCCTGGCTGATTTCCCCTCTCTCTAACCCAGGGGTCACTGGGCAGTGACCAGCAGCAGGAACCCTGGTTGATTTCCCCTCTCTCTAACCCAGGGATCTCTGGATAGTGATCAGGAGCATGAACCCTGGCTGATTTCCCCTCTCTCTCTAACCCAGGGGTCACTGGACTGTGATCAGGAGCAGGAACCCTGGCTGATTTCCCCTCTCTCTAACCCAGGGATCTCTGGATAGTGATCAGGAGCAGGAACCCTGGCTGATTTCCCCTCTCTAACCCAGGAGTCACTGGACAGTGATCAGGAGCATGAACCCTGGCTGATTTCCCCTCTCTCTCTAACCCAGGGGTCACTGGACTGTGATCAGGAGCAGGAACCCAGGCTGATTTCCACTCTCTCAAACCAGGGTTCACTGGACAATGATCAGGAGCACGAACCCTGGCTGATTTCCCCTCTCTCTCTAACCCAGGTGTCACTCGACTGTGATCAGGAGCAGGAACCCTGGCTGATTTCCCCTCTCTCTAACCCAGGGGTCACTGGACTATGATCAGGAGGAGGAACCCTGGCTGATTTCCCTCTCTCTCTAACCCAGGGGTCACTGGACAGTGATCAGGAGCAGGAACCCTGGCTGATTTCCCCTCTCTCTAACCCAGGGGTCACTGGGCAGTGATCAGGAGCAGGAACCCTGGCTGATTTCACCTCTCTCTCTAACCCAGGGGTCACTGGACAGTGATCAGGAGCAGGAACCCTGGCTGATTTCCCTCTCTCTCTAACCCAGGGGTCACTGGGCAGTGATCAGGAGCAGGAACCCTGGCTGATTTCACCTCTCTCTCTAACCCAGGGGTCACTGGACAGTGATCAGGAGCAGGAACCCTGGCTGATTTCCCTCTCTCTCTAACCCAGGGGTCACTGGGCAGTGATCAGGAGCAGGAACCCTGGCTGATTTCCCCTCTCTCTAACCCAGGGGTCACTGGGCAGCAATCAGGAGCAGGAACCCTGGCTGATTCCCCCTCTCTCTAAGCCAGTGGTCATTGGGCAGTGATCAGGAGCAGGGACCCTGGCTGATTTCCCCTCTCTCTCTAACCCAGGGGTCACTGGACTGTGATCAGGAGCAGGAACCCTGGCTGATTTCACCTCTCTCTCTAACCCAGGGGTCACTGGACAGTGATCAGGAGCAAGAACCCTGGCTGATTTCCCCTCTCTCTAACCCAGGGGTCACTGGACAATGATCAGGAGCAGGAACCCTGGCTGATTTCCCCTCTCTCTAACTCAGGGGTCACTGGACAGTGATCAGGAGCAGGAACCCTGGCTGATTTCCCCTCTCTCTAACCCAGGGGTCACTGGACAATGATCAGGAGCAGGAACCCTGGCTGAATTCCCCGCTCTCGAACCCAGTGGTCACTGGTCAGTGATCAGGAGCAGGAACCCTGGCTGATTTCCTCCTCTCTCTAACCCAGGAGTCACTGGGCAGTGATCAGGAGCAGGAACCCCGGCTGATTTCCCCCTCTCTCTAAACCAGGGGTCACTGGGCAGTGATCAGGAGCAGGAACCCTGGCTGATTTCTCCTCTTTCCAACCCAGGGGTCACTGGGCAGTGATCAGGAGCAGGAACCCTGGCTGATTTCCCCTCTTTCCAACCCAGTGGTCACTGGTCAGTGATCAGGAGCAGGAACCCTGGTTGATTTCCTCCTCTCTCTAACCCAGGAGTCACTGGGCAGTGATCAGGAGCAGGAACCCCGGCTGATTTCCCCCTCTCTCTAACCCAGGGGTCACTGGACAGTGATCAGGAGCAGGAACCCTGGCTGATTTCCCCTCTCTCTAACCCAGGGGTCACTGGGCAGTGATCAGGAGCAGGAACCCTGGCTGATTTCCCCTCTCTCTAACCCAGGGGTCACTGGACAGCGATCAGGAGCAGGAACCCTGGCTGATTCCCCCTCTCTCTAAGCCAGTGGTCATTGGGCAGTGATCAGGAGCAGGTACCCTGGCTGATTTCCCCTCTCTCTCTAACCCAGGGGTCACTGGACTGTGATCAGGAGCAGGAACCCTGGCTGATTTCACCTCTCTCTCTAACCCAGGGGTCACTGGACAGTGATCAGGAGCAAGAACCCTGGCTGATTTCCCCTCTCTCTAACCCAGGGGTCACTGGACAATGATCAGGAGCAGGAACCCTGGCTGAATTCCCCGCTCTCTAACCCAGTGGTCACTGGTCAGTGATCAGGAGCAGGAACCCTGGCTGATTTCCTCCTCTCTCTAACCCAGGAGTCACTGGGCAGTGATCAGGAGCAGGAACCCCGGCTGATTTCCCCCTCTCTCTAAACCAGGGGTCACTGGGCAGTGATCAGGAGCAGGAACCCTGGCTGATTTCCCCTCTTTCCATCCCAGGGGTGACTGGGCAGTGATCAGGAGCAGGAACCCTGGCTGATTTCCCCTCTCTCTAACCCAGGAGTCACTGGACAGTAATCAGGAGCAGGAACCCTGGCTGATTTCCCATCTCTCTCTAACCCATGGGTCACTGGACAGTGATCAGGAGCAGGAATCCTGGCTGATTTCCCATCTCTCTAACACAGAGATCACTGGATAGTGATCAGGAGCGGGATAAGCATGGGATTGATCCGGGGCAATGGGGAGTGAGCGTGGCAGTAGGATTAGTTTGTGATGGATACAGGGCTAGAGGAGAGAGCTGGGCAGTGGGATTAGTTTGGGATTGATACAGGGCTATGGGGAGAGAGGGTGCAGTGGGATTAGTTTGGATATAACACAGGGCTATGGGGTGAAAGCAGGGCAGTGGACTTACGTTGGGGATTGATACAGGGCTATGGGGAGAGAGCGGGGCAGTGGGATTTGTTTGGGATTGATACAGGGCTATGGGGAGAAAGCGGGGCAGTGGGATTAATTTGGGGATTGATACAGGGCTATGGGGAGAAAGCGGGGCAGTGGGATTTGTTTGGATATAACACAGGGCTATGGGGAGAAAGCGGGCAGTGGCATTTGTTTGGCTATAACACAGGGCTATGGGGAGAAAGCGGGCAGTGGGCTTACGTTGGGGACTGATACAGGGCTATGGGGTGAGAGCAGGGCAGTCTGATTAGTTTGGGATTGATACAGGGTTATCGGGAGCGAGTGAGGCATTGGGAATAGTTTGGGATTGATACAGGGCTATGGGGAGAGAGCGGTGCAGTGGGATTTGTTTGGATATAACACAGGGCTATGGGGAGAAAGCAGGGCAGTGGACTTATGTTGGGGATTGATACAGGGCTATGGGGAGAGAGCGGGGCTGTGGGATTTGTTTCGGATTGATACAGAGCTATGGGGAGAAAGCGGAGCAGTGGGATTAATTTGGGGATTGATACAGGGCTATGGGGAGAAAGCGGGGCAGTGGGATTAGTTTGGATATAACACAGGGCTATGGGGAGAAAGCGGGCAGTGGGATTTGTTTGGATATAACACAGGGCTATGGGGAGAAAGCGGGCAGTGGGCTTACGTTGGGGATTGATACAGGGCTATGGGGAGAGTGCAGGGCAGTGGAAATAGTTTGTGATTGATACAGGGCTATGGGGAGAGAGCGCGGCAGTGGGATTAGGTTGGGGACTGATACAGGGCTATGGGGAGAGAGCGGGGCAGTGGGATTAGGTTGGCGATTGATAAAGGGCTAACAGGAGAGAGCAGGGCAGTGGGATTAGTTTGGGACTGAGACAGAGGGTTGTCAAGTAGCTGTTCCTAGTCCACTTTGGACAGATCCTGCCTTATCATATTAAAATCGGCCTGTTGTTTGCTAAATTTCCCCACTGAACTCACGGTTAATCTGCTTTATCAAAACGTGCCTGGACCTCCTGGTATATTTCAATACTGAACCTCGGTAGATTAAATAAAAGTGTTACCGTGATTTGATTTAAATGAAGAGGAGGGATTCACATGCGGATGAATGTTGGTCTGCAGATATCTGGGTACACCTTAGAAAAATGAAGCAAATAAAAGACAATTAAAGTCTGTTCTGGGTATTCCTACTGAGATTTGAATGAATTTTAGGCCGTGAGACTCACTGTCTTATACACAGGAGAGAAGGATTACATCAAACAAAGATAATGGCCCTGAAATCATGGTCTCCGTACCAATGACTTAGGCCTTGGTAGAGGCCCCGCAAGTTCCGTGTTTCCGTCTGCGCTGTGTATGCGCTGAATCCCCGGACTTGCAATCTATCAAGGTTTGCTACAGAATCGATAGAGTAAAGCTCTCTTTAAACCAGCCCATCAAAAACTCCCAGGGCAGGAACAACACGGGTTAGATACAGAGTGAAGCTCCCTCTACACTGTCCCATCAAACACTCCCAAGGCAGGTACTGCACGGGTTAGATACAGACAAAAAGCTCCCTCGACACTGTCCCATCAAACATTCCCAAGGCAGGTGCTGCACGGGTTAGATATATATAGTAATGCTCCCTCTACACTGTCCCATCAAACACTCCCAGGACTATGGGGAGAGAACGTGGCAGTGGGGTTAGTTTGGGATTGATGCAGGGCTATGGGGAGAGAGTGGGGCAGTGGGATTAGTTTGGGATTGATTCAGGGCTATGGGGGGAGAGCAGAGCAGTGGGATTAGTTTGGGATCAAGACAGAGCTATGGGGGGAAAGCGAGGCAGTGGGATTACTTTGGGATTGATACAGGGCTTTGGGGAGAGAGCGGGGCAGTGGGATTAGATTGGGGATTGATACAGGGCTACGGGGAGTCAGCAGGGCAGTGGGATTAGTTTGGGGATTGATACAGGGTATGGGGAGAGAGCGGGGCAGTGGGATTAGTTTGGGGATTGATACAGGGCTATGGGGAGAGAGCAGGGCAGTGGCATTAGTTTGGGATTGATACAGGGCTATGGGGAGTGAGCGGGGCAGTGGGATTAGTTTGCGGATTGATACAGGGCTATGGGGAGAGAGCGGGGCAGTGGTATTAGTTTGCGGATTGATACAGGGCTATGGGGAGAGAGCGGGGACGTTTGATTAGTTTGGGGATTGATACAGGGCTATGTAGAGAGCGGGGCAGTGGGATTAGTTTGGGATTGATACAGGGCTATCGGGAGAAATCGAGGCAGTGGGATTAGTTTGAGATTGATACAGGGCTATGGGGAGAGAGCGGGGTCGTGGGATTAATTTGGGATTGATACAGGGCTATGGGGAGAGAGCGGGGCAGTGGGATTAGTTTGGGATTGATACAGGGCTATGGGGAGAGAGCGGGGCAGTGGGATTAGTTTGGGATTTGATACAGGGCTATGGGGTGAGAGCGGGGCAGTGTGATTTGTTTGTAATTGATACAGGGCTATGGGGAGAGTGCGGGGCAGTGGGATTAATTTGGGATTGATACAGGGCTATGGGGGGAGAGCGGGGCAGTGGGATTAGGTTGGGGACTGATACAGGGCTATGGGGAGAGAGCGAGGCAGTGGGATTCGGTTGGCGATTGATAAAGGGCTAACAGGAGAGAGCAGGGCAGTGGGATTAGTTTGGGGCTGAGACAGAGGGTTGTCAAGTAGCTGTTCCTAGTCCACTTTGGACAGTTCCTGCCTTATCATATTAAAATCGGCCTGTTGTTTGCTAAATTTCCCCACTGAACTCATTGTTAATCTGCTTTATCAAAACGTGCCTGGATCTCCTGGTATATTTCAATACTGAACCTTGGTAGATTAAATAAAAGTGTTACCGTGATTTGATTTAAATGCAGAGGAGGGATTCACATGCGGATGAATGTTGGTCTGCAGATATCTGGGTACACCTTAGAAAAATGAAGCAAATAAAAGACAATTAAAGTCTGTTCTGGGTATTCCTACTGAGATTTGAATGAATTTTAGGCCGTGAGACTCACTGTCTTATACACAGGAGTGAAGGATTACATCAAACAAAGATAATGGCCCTGAAATCATGGTCTCCGTACCAACGACTTAGGCCTTGGTAGAGGCCCCGCAAGTTCCGTGTTTCCGTCTGCGCTGTGTATGTGCTGAATCCCCGGACTTGCAATCTATCAAGGTTTGCTACAGAATCGATAGAGTAAAGCTCTCTTTAAACCAGCCCATCAAAAACTCCCAGGGCAGGAACAAGACGGGTTAGATACAGAGTGAAGCTCCCTCTACACTGTCCCATCAAACACTCCCAACGCAGGTACTGCACGGGTTAGATACAGAGTAAAGCTCCCTCTACGCTGTCCCATCAAACACTCCCAAGGCAGGTACAGCACGGGTTACATATAGAGTAATGCTCCCTCTACACTGTCCCATGAAACACTCCCAAGGCAGGTACCGCACAGGTTAGATACAGACAAAAAGCTGCCTCTACACTGTCCCATCAAACATTCCCAAGGCAGGTGCTGCACGGGTTAGATATATATAGTAATGCTCCCTCTACACTGTCCCATCAAACACTCCCAGGGCTATGGGGAGAGAACGTAGCAGTGGGGTTAGTTTGGGAATGATGCAGGGCTATGGGCAGAGAGTGGGGCAGAGGGATTAGTTTGGAATTGATGCAGGGCTATTGGGAAAAGTTTGGGATTGAGGCAGGGCTATGGGGAGAGAGTGGGGCAGTGGGATTAGTTTGGGATTGATACAGGGCTATGGTGAGAGAGCGGGGCAGTGGGATTAGTTTGGGGTTGGTACAGGACTATGGGGAGAGAGCGGGGCAGTGGGATTAGTTTGGGGATTGATACAGGGCTATGGGGAGAGAGCGGGGCAGTGGGATTAGTTTGGGGATTGATACAGGGCTATGGGGAGAGAGCGGGGCAGTGGGATTTGTTTGGGATTGATACAGGGCTTTGGGGAGAAAGCAGGGCAGTGGAAATAGTTTGTGATTGATACAGGGCTATGGGGAGAAAGCGGGGCAGTGGGATTAGTTTGGTGATTGATACAGGGCTATGGGGAGAAAGCGGGGCAGTGGGATTAGTTTCGGGATTGATACAGGGCTATGGGGAGAAAGCGGGGCAGTGGGATTAGTTTGGTGATTGATACAGGGCTATGGGGAGAGAGCGGGGCAGTGGGATTTGTTTGGGATTGATACAGGGCTATGGGGAGAAAGCGGGGCAGTGGGATTAGTTTCGGGATTGATACAGGGCTATGGGGAGAAAGCGGGGCAGTGGGATTAGTTTGGTGATTGATACAGGGCTATGGGGAGAGAGCGGGGCAGCGGGATTAGTTTGGGGATTGAAACAGGGCTATGGGGAGAGAGCGGGGCATTGGGATTAGTTTGGGATTGATACAGGACTATGGGGACAGAGTGGGGCTTTGGGATTAGTTTTGGATTGATACACGGCTATCGGGAGTGAGCGGGGCACTGGGATTAGTTTGGGATTGATACAGGGCTATGGGGAGTGAGCGGGGCAGTGGGATTATTTTGCGGATTGATACAGGGCTATGGGGAGAGAGCGGGGCAGTGGGATTAGTTTGGGGATTGATACAGGGCAATGGGGAGACAGCGGGGCAGTTTGATTAGTTTGGGATTGATACAGGACTATCGGGAGTGAGCGGGGCACTGGGATTAGTTTGGGATTGATACAGGGCTATGGGGAGTGAGCGGGGCAGTGGGATTATTTTGCGGATTGATACAGGGCTATGGGGAGAGAGCGGGGCAGTGGGATTAGTTTGGGGATTGATACAGGGCAATGGGGAGACAGCGGGGCAGTTTGATTAGTTTGGGATTGATACAGGACTACGGGGAGAGAGCGGGACAGTGGGATTAGCTTGGGGATTGATACAGGGCTATGGGGAGAGAGCGGGGCAGTGGGATTAGTTTGGGGATTGATACAGGGCTATGGGGAGTGAGCGGGGCAGTGGGAATAGTTTGGGATTGATACAGGGCTATCCGGAGAGAGCGGGGCAGTGGGATTAGTTTGGGATTTGGTACAGGGCTATGGGGTGAGAGCGGGGCAGTGTGATTTGTTTGGGATTGATACAGGGCTATGGGGAGAGTGCAGGGCAGTGGGATTAGTTTGGGGATTAATACAGGGCTATGGGGAGAGAGCAGGGCAGTGGGATTAGTTTGGGGATTGATACAGGGCTATGGGGAGAGAGCGGGGCAGTGGGATTAGTTTGGGATTGATACAGGGCTATGGGGAGAGAGCGGGGCAGTGGGATTAGTTTGGGATTGATACAGGGCTATGGGGAGAGAGCAGGGCAGTGGAATTAGTTTGGGGATTGAAACAGGGCTATGGGGAGAGAGCGGGGCATTGGGATTAGTTTTGGATTGATACAGGGATATCGGGAGTGAGCAGGGCACTGGGATTAGTTTGTGATTGATACAGGGCTATGGGGAGTGAGCGGGGCAGTGGGATTATTTTGCGGATTGATACAGGGCTATGGGGAGAGAGCGGGGCAGTGGGATTAGTTTGGGGATTGATACAGGGCAATGGGGAGACAGCGGGGCAGTTTGATTCGTTTGGGATTGATACAGGACTATGGGGAGAGAGCGGGACAGTGGGATTAGCTTGGGGATTGATACAGGGCTATGGGGAGAGAGCGGGGCAGTGGGATTAGTTTGGGGATTGATACAGGGCTATGGGGAGTGAGCGGGGCAGTGGGAATAGTTTGGGATTGATACAGGGCTATCCGGAGAGAGCGGGGCAGTGGGATTAGTTTGGGATTTGATACAGGGCTATGGGGTGAGAGCGGGGCAGTGTGATTTGTTTGGGATTGATACAGGGCTATGGGGAGAGTGCAGGACAGTGGGATTAGTTTGGGATTGATACAGAGCTATGGGGAGAGAGCGGGGCAGTGGGATTAGTTTGGGGATTGATACAGGGCTATGGGGAGAGAGCGGGGCAGTGTGATTAGTTTGGAATTGATACAGGGCAATCGGAAGAGAGCGGGGCAGTGGGATTCGTTTGGGGATTGATACAGGGCTTTGGGGTGAGAGCAGGGCAGTCTGATTAGTTTGGGATTGATACAGGGTTATCGGGAGCGAGCGAGGCATTGGGAATAGTTTGGGATTGATACAGGGCTATCGGGAGAGATCGGGGCAGTGTGATTAGTTTGGGATTGATACAGGGCTATGGGGAGGGAGTGGGGCTTTGGGATTAGTTTAGGATTGATACAGGCCTATCGGGAGTGAGCGGGGCACTGGGATTAGTTTGGGATTGATACAGGGCTTTGGGGAGTGAGCGGGGCAGTGGGATTAGTTTGCGGATTGATACAGGGCTATGGGGAGTGAGCGGGGCAGTGGGATTAGTTTGGGATTGATACAGGGCTATGGGGAGAGAGCGGGGCAGTTGGATTAGTTTGGGATTGATAAACGGCTATGGGGAGAGAGCGGGGCAATGGGATTAGTTTTGGGGATTGATACAGGGCTTTGGGGAGATAGCGGGGCAGTGTGATTAGTTTGGGATTGATGCAGGACTATGGGGAGAGAGCAGGGCAGTGGGATTAGTTTAGGATTGATGTAGGGCTATGGGGGGAGAGCGGGGCAGTGGGATTAGGTTGGGGACTGATACAGGGCTATGGGGAGAGAGCGAGGCAGTGGGATTAGGTTGGCGATTGATAAAGGGCTAACAGGAGAGAGCAGGGCAGTGGGATTAGTTTGGGACTGAGACAGAGGGTTGTCAAGTAGCTGTTCCCAGTCCACTTTGGACAGATCCTGCCTTATCATATTAAAATCGGCCTGTTGTTTGCTAAATTTCCCCACTGAACTCATTGTTAATCTGCTTTATCAAAACGTGCCTGGGTCTCCTGGTATATTTTAATACTGAACCTCGGTAGATTAAATGAAAGTGTTACCGAGAATTGATTTAATGCAGAGGAGGGATTCACATGCGGATGAATGTTGGTCTGCAGATATCTGGGTACACCGTAGAAAAATGAAGCAAATAAAAGACAATTAAAGTCTGTTCTGGGTATTTTTACTGAGATTTGAATGAATTTTAGGCCGTGAGACCCACTGTCTTATGCACAGGAGTGAAGGATTACATCAAACAAAGATAATGGCCCTGAAATCATGGTCCCCGTACCAACGACTTAGGCCTTGGTAGAGGCCCCGCAAGTTCCGTGTTTCCGTCTGCGCTGTGTATGCGCTGAATCCCCGGACTTGCAATCTATCAAGGTTTGCTACAGAATCGATAGAGAAAAGCTCTCTTTAAACCAGCCCATCAAAAACTCCCAGGGCAGGAACAACACGGGTTAGATACAGAGTGAAGCTCCCTCTACACTGTCCCATCAAACACTCCCATGGCAGGGACTGCACGGGTCAGATACAGAGTAAAGCTCCCTCTATGCTGTCCCATCAAACACTCCCAAGGCAGGTACAGCACGGGTTAGATATAGAGTAATGCTCCCTCTACACTGTCCCATCAAACACTCCCAAGGCAGGTACCGCACGGGTTAGATACAGACAAAAACCTCCCTCTACACTGTCCCATCAAACATTCCCAAGGCAGGTGCTGCACGGGTTAGATATATATAGTAATGCTCCCTCTACACTGTCCCATCAAACACTCCCAGGGCTATGGGGAGAGAACGTGGCAGTGGGGTTAGTTTGGGAATGATGCAGGGCTATGGGCGGAGACTGGGGCAGAGGGATTAGTTTGGAATTGATGCAGGGCTATGGGGGGAGAGCAGGGCAGTGGGGTTAGTTTGGGATCAAGACAGAGCTATGGGGGGAAAGCGAGGCACTGGGATTAGTTTGGGATTGATACAGGGCTATGGGGAGAGAGCGGGGCAGTGGGATTAGATTGGGGATTGATACAGGGCTATGGGGAGTCAGCAGGGCCGTGGGATTAGTTTGGGGATTGATACAGGGTATGGGGAGAGAGCGGGGCAGTGGGATTAGTTTGGGGATTGATACAGGGCTATGGGGAGAGAGCAGGGCAGTGGGATTAGTTTGGGGATTGATACAGGGCTATGGGGATAGAGCGGGGCAGTGGGATTAGTTTGGGATTGATACAGGGCTATGGGGAGAGAGCAAGGCAGTGGGATTAGTTTGGGATTGATAAAGGGCTATGGGGAGAGAGCGGGGCAGTGGGATTAGTTTGGGATTGATACAGGGCTATGGGGAGAGAGCGGGGCAGTGGGATTAGTTTGGGGATTGAAACAGGGCTATGGGGAGAGAGCGGGGCATTGGGATTAGTTTGGGATTGATACAGGACTATGGGGAGAGAGTGGGGCTTTGGGATTAGTTTTGGATTCATACAGGGCTATCGGGAGTGAGCGGGGCACTGGGATTAGTTTGGGATTGATACAGGGCTATGGGGAGTGAGCGGGGCAGCGGGATTAGTTTGCGGATTGATACAGGGCTATGGGGAGAGAGCGGGGCATTGGGAATAGTTTGGGATTGATACAGGGCTATCGGGAGAGATCGGGGCAGTGTGATTAGTTTGGGATTGATACAGGGCTATGGGGTTTTGTATATTCCACATGTCCTGTGCTTGAAGTCTCTGACATTGGCCAGACATTGTTTTAGCATTTCATTGTCTTGGGCTGTTTACTATGAACATCTTTACCTGTTTCTGATCTACACAGGATGCAACAGATCAGAAAAACCTCCATTCAACAATGCGAATTCCTGTCTCTGCAAAGACATCATGCTGTTCCACAATGCAGGAATGTCGCAAACAGCTTTTGATAGCTGAGATCAACTTTAACCATTCAAACCTTTCAGGTAAAGAAGCTTCTAGATTCCGAGCCACAAATTGAATCGTTTAAGACAGAAAGAATGTCACAGAAATGTGATTTATTGCTGTTATTTTACAATTTACAAATATACACACAATTTGTGTCACTGAATTATAAACAAAAAGCAGGCAAAGCTATGACTTAACAGAAATAAACACTTGTTTTTCTTCCTGGACAGCAAAACCAGTCAGACTGACTTGCAAATGTTTACTGATATGTTGACGTAAAGATTTATAATTGACCAATTTCGCTTCTAATGTTTTTCTCTCAAACATTCTCCACAATATTAATCCCTGCTCTTGTCACAAGGAGTGTTGAATTATTTTAGGTACTTCGCAATTAAAAGCAGGAAACAAACTTCATTATACTCACAAATTTTAATCTCCTATTTCAAACATTCAAACCAAATCGAATTGTACGTTATCACTTTAATCAATGTATTTTCTGTGTCTCTCTCAATAAACAAAGAGTGGTTTCTTCTAAAGTAGCTTCCTGCAATTTTTATACATCATTACATAACTCTTGCTTCAATTAACACTCCACTAAATGTTTAAGAGGAAATCTATATTTACGTTATTCCTGCGACTTGTTAGGACTATCGAACGACAGACATTATAAAATGGTTTGTGTTTTTCCCCTTTCTTGGTTCTCTTCCTAAATGTCTTAATGGTATATTTTTAAAAAGTCATTAAAAAGTAATCTGTAACTCCTACAAATCCTCCCCTACCTTCCCCCTCCTCAACACCATGGTTGCAAGTTTGTGTAAAGCTACTCACTTCAGTCAATCACTCAAAATCAAATCTTGAGATATTTCAATTTGAAAACATTTTAACCATTTCAGAGCACTTTAAAAGCGTTTGGACTTCAAGACCTGGTTGAAACTTGTTTAGGTGAGGGGGAAATTGGCTTTTGCTTCAGTCTCTTCCAAAATCATGTTCGAAACTTAGGGGGAAAAAGTGTTTTTTACACTCATTTTTGGTGAAAAGTTCATTAAAAATCGTTAAAATCTTTCAAGTCTCACTGCAGCTTTGACAGAAGAAGTTGCTCCAAGTTTCTCCTTCCCCCTTCAATGCTGTCGTTAAACATCCGACAAAATAAAGTCTAATTCCAAACGGAGCTCCAATCAGAAAGTGAATAAAGTGGTTAAACTTCCGAAGAAGGCGGCGAGGTTATCTATCCCCAGCCTTGGCGATGAGCTGGGATCAGTTTTTGGAGATGTTGTTTCCTCTTTTTCTGTTGCCGTTCCCTCCGTCTCTAAGAGTCTGAGGTACAAACGGGGGCACAAACTATTTCCCTTTCTCGCAACATGATTTAAATAACCCTGGCTGATTTCCCTCTCTCTCTAACCCAGGGGTCACTGGACAATGATCAGGAGCAGGAACCCTGGCTGATTTTCCCCTCTCTCTAACCCAGGGGTCACTGGGCAGTGATCAGGAGCAGGAACCCTGCCTGATTTCCCCTCTCTCTAACCCAGGGATCACTGGACAGAGATCAGGAGCACGAACCCTGGCTCATTTCCCCTCTCTCTAACCCACGGGTCACTGGACAATGATCAGGAGCATGAACCCTGGATGGTTCCCCCTCTCTCTAGGTCACTGGATAGTGATCAGGAGCTGGAACCCTGGCTGATTTCCCTCTCTCTCTAACCCAGGGGCCACTGGACAATGATCAGGAGCAGGAACCCTGGCTGATTTCCCCTCTCTCTAACCCAGGGGTCACTGGATAGTGATCAGGAGCATGAACCCTGGCTGATTTCCCCTCTCTCTCTAACCCAGGTGTCACTGGACTGTGATAAGGAGCAGGAACCCTGGCTGATTTCACCTGTCTCTCTAACCCAGGGGTCACTGGACTGTGATCAGGAGCAGGAACCCTGGCTGATTTCCCCTCTCTCTCTAAACCAGGGGTCACTGGGCAGTGATCAGGAGCAGGAACCCAGGCTGATTTCCCCTCTCTCTAACCCAGGGATCACTGGACAGTGATCAGGAGCATGAATCCTGGCTGATTTCCCCTCTCTCTCTAACCCAGAGGTCACTGGGCAGTGATCAGGAGCAGGAACCCAGGCTGATTTCCCCTCTCTCTAACCGAGGGGTCACTGGACTGTGATCAGGAGCAGGAACCCTGGCTGATTTCCCCTCTCTCTCTAACCCAGAGGTCACTGGGCAGTGATCAGGAGCAGGAACCCAGGCTGATTTCCCCTCTCTCTAACCGAGGGGTCACTGGATAGTGATCAGGAGCAGGAACCCTGGCTGATTTCCCCTCTCTCTCTAACCCAGGGTTCACTGGACTGTAATCAGGAGCAGGAACCCTGGCTGCTTTCATCTCTCTCTAACCCAAGGGTCATTGGACAGTGATCAGGAGCACGAACCCTGGCTGATTTCCCCTCTCTCTAACCCAGGGGTCACTGGACTGTGATCAGGAGCAGGAACCCTGGCTGATTTCCCCTCTATCTCTAACCCAGGGGTCACTGGACAGTGATCAGGAGCAGGAACCCTGGCTGGTTCCCCCTCTCTCTAAACCAGGGGTCACTGGACTGTGATCAGGAGCAGGAACCCTGGCTGATTTCCCTCTCTCTCTAACCCAGGGGTCACTGGGCAGTGATCAGGAGCAGGAACCCAGGCTGACTTCCCTTCTCTCTAACCAGGCGTCACTGGATAGTGTTCAGGAGCAGGAACCCTGGCTGATTTCCTCCTCTCTCTAACTCAGGGGTCACTGGATAGTGATCAGGAGCAGGAACCCTGGCTGATTTCCCCTCTCTCTCTAACCCAGAGGTCACTGGGCAGTGATCAGGAGCAGGAACCCTGGCTGATTTCCCCTCTCTCTAACCGAGGGGTCACTGGACTGTGATCAGGAGCAGGAACCCTGGCTGATTTCCCCTCTCTCTCTAACCCAGGGTTCACTGGACTGTAATCAGGAGCAGGAACCCTGGCTGCTTTCACCTCTCTCTCTAACCCAAGGGTCGTTGGACAGTGATCAGGAGCACGAACCCTGGCTGATTTCCCCTCTCTCTCTAACCCAGGGGTCACTGGACAGTGATCAGGAGCAGGAACCCTGGCTGGTTCCCCCTCTCTCTAACGCAGAGGTCACTGGATAGTGATCAGGAGCTGGAACCCGGGCTGGTTTCCCCTCTCTCTAACCCAGGGGTTAATGGACAATGATCAGGAGCAGCAACTCTCGCTGATTTCCCTCTCTCTCTAACCCAGGGGTCACTGGACAGTGATCAGGAGCAGGAACCCTGGCTGGTTCCCCCTCTCTCTAACCCAGGGGTCACTGGACTGTAATCAGGAGCTGGAACCCGGGCTGATTTCCCCTCTCTCTAACCCAGGAGTCACTGGACAGTGATCAGGAGCACGAACCCTGGCTGATTTCCCTCTCTCTCTCACCCAGGTGTCACTGGACTGTGATCAGGAGCAGGAACCCTGGCTGATTTCCCTCTCTCTCTATCCCAGGGGTCACTGGACTGTGATCAGGAGCAGGAACCCTGGCTGATTTCCCCCTCTCTCTAACCCAGGGGTCACTGGACAGTGATCAGGAGCTAGAACCCGGGCTGATTTCCCCTCTCTCTAACCCAGGAGTCACTGGACAGTGATCAGGAGCACGAACCCTGGCTGATTTCCCTCTCTCTCTCACCCAGGTGTCACTGGACTGTGATCAGGAGCAGGAACCCTGGCTCATTTCCCCTCTCTCTAACCCAGGGGTCACTGGACAGTGATCAGGAGCAGGAACCCTGGCTGATTTCCCCCTCTCTCTAACCCAGGGGTCACTGGACAGTGATCAGGAGCAGGAACCCTGGCTGATTTCCCTCTCTCTCTATCCCAGGGGTCACTGGACTGTGATCAGGAGCAGGAACCCCAGCTGATTTCCTCTCTCTCTAACTCAGGGGTCACTGGGCAGTGATCAGGAGCAGGAACCCTGGCTGATTTCCCCTCTCTAACCCAGGGGTCACTGGACAGTGATCAGGAGCAGGAACCCTGGCTGAATTCCCCTCTCTCTCTAACCCAGGGGTCACTGGGCAGTGATCAGGAGCAGGAACCCAGGCTGATTTCCACTCTCTCTAACCCAGGGTTCACTGGGCAGTGATCAGGAGCAGGAACCCTGGCTGATTTCCCTCTCTCTCTAACCCAGGGGTCACTGGGCATTGATCAGGAGCAGGAATCCTGGCTGATTTCCCCTCTCTCTAACCCAGGGGTCAGTGGATAGTGATCAGGAGCATGAACCCTGGCTGATTTCCCCTCTCTCTAACCCAGGGGTCACTGGACTGTGATCAGGAGCATGAGCCCTGGCTGATTTCCCTCTCTCTCTAACCCAGGGGTCACTGGACTGTGATCAGGAGCATGAATCCTGGCTGATTTCCCTCTCTCTCTAACCCAGGGGTCAATGGGCAGTGATCAGGAGCAGGAACCCTGGCTGATTTCCCTCTCTCTCTAACCCAGGGGTCAATGGGCAGTGATCAGTAGCAGGAACCCTGGCTGATTTCCCCTCTCTCTAACCCAGGGATCTCTGGATAGTGATCAGGAGCATGAACCCTGGCTGATTTCCCCTCTCTAACCCAGGAGTCACTGGACAGTGATCAGGAGCAGGAACCCTGGCTGATTTCCCCTCTCTCTAACCCAGGGGTCACTGGGCAGTGACCAGCAGCAGGAACCCTGGTTGATTTCCCCTCTCTCTAACCCAGGGATCTCTGGATAGTGATCAGGAGCATGAACCCTGTCTGATTTCCCCTCTCTCTCTAACCCAGGGGTCACTGGACTGTGATCAGGAGCAGGAACCCTGGCTGATTTCCCCTCTCTCTCTAACCCAGGGGTCACTGGACTGTGATCAGGAGCAGGAACCCTGGCTGATTTCCCCTCTCTCTAACCCAGGGATCTCTGGATAGTGATCAGGAGCAGGAACCCTGGCTGATTTCCCCTCTCTAACCCAGGAGTCACTGGACAGTGATCAGGAGCATGAACCCTGGCTGATTTCCCCTCTCTCTCTAACCCAGGGGTCACTGGACTGTGATCAGGAGCAGGAACCCAGGCTGATTTCCACTCTCTCAAACCAGGGTTCACTGGACAATGATCAGGAGCACGAACCCTGGCTGATTTCCCCTCTCTCTCTAACCCAGGTGTCACTCGACTGTGATCAGGAGCAGGAACCCTGGCTGATTTCCCCTCTCTCTAACCCAGGGGTCACTGGACTGTGATCAGGAGGAGGAACCCTGGCTGATTTCCCTCTCTCTCTAACCCAGGGGTCACTGGACAGTGATCAGGAGCAGGAACCCTGGCTGATTTCCCCTCTCTCTAACCCAGGGGTCACTGGGCAGTGATCAGGAGCAGGAACCCTGGCTGATTTCACCTCTCTCTCTAACCCAGGGGTCACTGGACAGTGATCAGGAGCAGGAACCCTGGCTGATTTCCCTCTCTCTCTAACCCAGGGGTCACTGGGCAGTGATCAGGAGCAGGAACCCTGGCTGATTTCACCTCTCTCTCTAACCCAGGGGTCACTGGACAGTGATCAGGAGCAGGAACCCTGGCTGATTTCCCTCTCTCTCTAACCCAGGGGTCACTGGGCAGTGATCAGGAGCAGGAACCCTGGCTGATTTCCCCTCTCTCTAACACAGGGGTCACTGGGCAGTGATCAGGAGCAGGAACCCTGGCTGATTTCCCCTCTCTCTAACCCAGGGGTCACTGGACAGCAATCAGGAGCAGGAACCCTGGCTGATTCCCCCTCTCTCTAAGCCAGTGGTCATTGGGCAGTGATCAGGAGCAGGGACCCTGGCTGATTTCCCCTCTCTCTCTAACCCAGGGGTCACTGGACTGTGATCAGGAGCAGGAACCCTGGCTGATTTCACCTCTCTCTCTAACCCAGGGGTCACTGGACAGTGATCAGGAGCAAGAACCCTGGCTGATTTCCCCTCTCTCTAACCCAGGGGTCACTGGACAATGATCAGGAGCAGGAACCCTGGCTGATTTCCCCTCTCTCTAACTCAGGGGTCACTGGACAGTGATCAGGAGCAGGAACCCTGGCTGATTTCCCCTCTCTCTAACCCAGAGGTCACTGGACAATGATCAGGAGCAGGAACCCTGGCTGATTTCCCTCTCTCTCTAACCCAGGAGTCACTCGACAGTGATCAGGAGCAGGAACCCTGGCTGATTTCCCCTCTCGCAAACCCAGGAGTCACTGGACAGTGATCAGGAGCAGGAACCCTGGCTGGTTCCCCCTCTCTCTAACCCAGGGGTCACTGGACTGTAATCAGGAGCAGGAACCCTGGCTGATTTCCCCTCTCTCTAACCCAGGGTTCACTGGACTGTAATCAGGAGCTGGAACCCGGGCTGATTTCCCCTCTCTCTAACCCAGGAGTCACTGGACAGTGATCAGGAGCACGAACCCTGGCTGATTTCCCTCTCTCTCTCACCCAGGTGTCACTGGACTGTGATCAGGAGCGGGAACCCTGGCTGATTTCCCTCTCTCTCTATCCCAGGGGTCACTGGACAGTGATCAGGAGCAGGAACCCTGGCTGATTTCCCTCTCTCTCTATCCCAGGGGTCACTGGACTGTGATCAGGAGCAGGAACCCCAGCTGATTTCCTCTCTCTCTAACTCAGGGGTCACTGGACAGTGATCAGGAGCAGGAACCCTGGCTGATTTCCCCCTCTCTCTAACCCAGGGGTCACTGGGCTGTGATCAGGAGCAGGAACCCTGGCTGATTTCCCCTCTCTCTAACCCAGGGGTCACTGGGCAGTGATCAGGAGCAGAAACCCTGGCTGATTTCCCCTCTCTAACCCAGGGGTCACTGGACAGTGATCAGGAGCAGGAACCCTGGCTGAATTCCCCTCTCTCTCTAACCCAGGGGTCACTGGGCAGTGATCAGGAGCAGGAACCCAGGCTGATTTCCACTCTCTCTAACCCAGGGTTCACTGGGCAGTGATCAGGAGCAGGAACCCTGGCTGTTTTCCCTCTCTCTCTAACCCAGGGGTCACTGGGCATTGATCAGGAGCAGGAATCCTGGCTGATTTCCCCTCTCTCTAACCCAGGGGTCAGTGGATAGTGATCAGGAGCATGAACCCTGGCTGATTTCCCCTCTCTCTAACCCAGGGGTCACTGGACTGTGATCAGGAGCATGAGCCCTGGCTGATTTCCCTCTCTCTCTAACCCAGGGTTCACTGTGCAGTGATCAGGAGCATGAACCCTGGCTGATTTCCCTCTCTCTCTAACCCAGGCGTCACTGGACTGTGATCAGGAGCATGAACCCTGGCTGATTTCCCTCTCTCTCTAACCCAGGGGTCAATGGGCAGTGATCAGGAGCAGGAACCCTGGCTGATTTCCCTCTCTCTCTAACCCAGGGGTCAATGGGCAGTGATCAGGAGCAGGAACCCTGGCTGATTTCCCCTCTCTCTAACCCAGGGGTCACTGGACTGTGATCAGGAGCATGAACCCTGGCTGATTTCCCCTCTCTAACCCAGGAGTCACTGGACAGTGATCAGGAGCAGGAACCCTGGCTGATTTCCCCTCTCTCTAACCCAGGGGTCACTGGGCAGTGACCAGCAGCAGGAACCCTGGTTGATTTCCCCTCTCTCTAACCCAGGGATCTCTGGATAGTGATCAGGAGCAGGAACCCTGGCTGATTTCCCCTCTCTCTAACCCAGGGATCTCTGGATAGTGATCAGGAGCAGGAACCCTGGCTGATTTCCCCTCTCTCTCTAACCCAGGGGTCACTGGACTGTGATCAGGAGCAGGAACCCTGGCTGATTTCCCCTCTCTCTAACCCAGGGATCTCTGGATAGTGATCAGGAGCAGGAACCCTGGCTGATTTCCCCTCTCTAACCCAGGAGTCACTGGACAGTGATCAGGAGCATGAACCCTGGCTGATTTCCCCTCTCTCTCTAACCCAGGGGTCACTGGACTGTGATCAGGAGCAGGAACCCAGGCTGATTTCCACTCTCTCAAACCAGGGTTCACTGGACAATGATCAGGAGCACGGACCCTGGCTGATTTCCCCTCTCTCTCTAACCCAGGTGTCACTCGACTGTGATCAGGAGCAGGAACCCTGGCTGATTTCCCCTCTCTCTAACCCAGGGGTCACTGGACTGTGATCAGGAGGAGGAACCCTGGCTGATTTCCCTCTCTCTCTAACCCAGGGGTCACTGGACAGTGATCAGGAGCAGGAACCCTGGCTGATTTCCCCTCTCTCTAACGCAGGGGTCACTGGGCAGTGATCAGGAGCAGGAACCCTGGCTGATTTCACCTCTCTCTCTAACCCAGGGGTCACTGGACAGTGATCAGGAGCAGGAACCCTGGCTGATTTCCCTCTCTCTCTAACCCAGGGGTCACTGGGCAGTGATCAGGAGCAGGAACCCTGGCTGATTTCACCTCTCTCTCTAACCCAGGGGTCACTGGACAGTGATCAGGAGCAGGAACCCTGGCTGATTTCCCTCTCTCTCTAAC
This sequence comes from Somniosus microcephalus, assembly GCF_052327205.1. NCBI lineage: Eukaryota > Metazoa > Chordata > Chondrichthyes > Squaliformes > Somniosidae > Somniosus > Somniosus microcephalus. The sequence goes on along the minus strand of NW_028225637.1, from coordinate 126,401 downwards.
CCAGGGGTCACTGGGCAGTGATCAGGAGCAGGAACCCTGGCTGATTTCCCCTCTCTCTAACACAGGGGTCACTGGGCAGTGATCAGGAGCAGGAACCCTGGCTGATTTCCCCTCTCTCTAACCCAGGGGTCACTGGACAGCAATCAGGAGCAGGAACCCTGGCTGATTCCCCCTCTCTCTAAGCCAGTGGTCATTGGGCAGTGATCAGGAGCAGGGACCCTGGCTGATTTCCCCTCTCTCTCTAACCCAGGGGTCACTGGACTGTGATCAGGAGCAGGAACCCTGGCTGATTTCACCTCTCTCTCTAACCCAGGGGTCACTGGACAGTGATCAGGAGCAAGAACCCTGGCTGATTTCCCCTCTCTCTAACCCAGGGGTCACTGGACAATGATCAGGAGCAGGAACCCTGGCTGATTTCCCCTCTCTCTAACTCAGGGGTCACTGGATAGTGATCAGGAGCAGGAACCCTGGCTGATTTCCCCTCTCTCTCTAACCCAGAGGTCACTGGGCAGTGATCAGGAGCAGGAACCCTGGCTGATTTCCCCTCTCTCTAACCGAGGGGTCACTGGACTGTGATCAGGAGCAGGAACCCTGGCTGATTTCCCCTCTCTCTCTAACCCAGGGTTCACTGGACTGTAATCAGGAGCAGGAACCCTGGCTGCTTTCACCTCTCTCTCTAACCCAGGGGTCACTGGACAGTGATCAGGAGCAGGAACCCTGGCTGGTTCCCCCTCTCTCTAAACCAGGGGTCACTGGACTGTGATCAGGAGCAGGAACCCTGGCTGATTTCCCCTCTATCTCTAACCCAGGGGTCACTGGACAGTGATCAGGAGCAGGAACCCTGGCTGGTTCCCCCTCTCTCTAAACCAGGGGTCACTGGACTGTGATCAGGAGCAGGAACCCTGGCTGATTTCCCCTCTCTCTAACCCAGGGGTCACTGGATAGTGATCAGGAGCATGAACCCTGGCTGATTTCCCCTCTCTCTCTAACCCAGGTGTCACTGGACTGTGATAAGGAGCAGGAACCCTGGCTGATTTCACCTGTCTCTCTAACCCAGGGGTCACTGGACTGTGATCAGGAGCAGGAACCCTGGCTGATTTCCCCCCTCTCTCTAAACCAGGGGTCACTGGGCAGTGATCAGGAGCAGGAACCCAGGCTGATTTCCCCTCTCTCTAACCCAGGGGTCACTGGACAGTGATCAGGAGCATGAATCCTGGCTGATTTCCCCTCTCTCTCTAACCCAGAGGTCACTGGGCAGTGATCAGGAGCAGGAACCCTGGCTGATTTCCCCTCTCTCTAACCGAGGGGTCACTGGACTGTGATCAGGAGCAGGAACCCTGGCTGATTTCCCCTCTCTCTCTAACCCAGGGTTCACTGGACTGTAATCAGGAGCAGGAACCCTGGCTGCTTTCATCTCTCTCTAACCCAAGGGTCATTGGACAGTGATCAGGAGCACGAACCCTGGCTGATTTCCCCTCTCTCTAACCCAGGGGTCACTGGACTGTGATCAGGAGCAGGAACCCTGGCTGATTTCCCCTCTATCTCTAACCCAGGGGTCACTGGACAGTGATCAGGAGCAGGAACCCTGGCTGGTTCCCCCTCTCTCTAACCCAGGGGTCACTGGGCAGTGATCAGGAGCAGGAACCCTGGCTGATTTCCCTCTCTCTCTAACCCAGGGGTCACTGGGCAGTGATCAGGAGCAGGAACCCAGGCTGACTTCCCTTCTCTCTAACCAGGCGTCACTGGATAGTGTTCAGGAGCAGGAACCCTGGCTGATTTCCTCCTCTCTCTAACTCAGGGGTCACTGGATAGTGATCAGGAGCAGGAACCCTGGCTGATTTCCCCTCTCTCTCTAACCCAGAGGTCACTGGGCAGTGATCAGGAGCAGGAACCCTGGCTGATTTCCCCTCTCTCTAACCGAGGGGTCACTGGACTGTGATCAGGAGCAGGAACCCTGGCTGATTTCCCCTCTCTCTCTAACCCAGGGTTCACTGGACTGTAATCAGGAGCAGGAACCCTGGCTGCTTTCACCTCTCTCTCTAACCCAAGGGTCGTTGGACAGTGATCAGGAGCACGAACCCTGGCTGATTTCCCCTCTCTCTCTAACCCAGGGGTCACTGGACAGTGATCAGGAGCAGGAACCCTGGCTGGTTCCCCCTCTCTCTAACGCAGAGGTCACTGGATAGTGATCAGGAGCTGGAACCCGGGCTGGTTTCCCCTCTCTCCAACCCAGGGGTTACTGGACAATGATCAGGAGCAGGAACTCTCGCTGATTTCCCTCTCTCTCTAACCAGGGGTCACTGGATAGTGATCAGGAGCAGGAACCCTGGCTGATTTCACCTGTCTCTCTAACCCAGGGGTCACTGGAAAATGATCAGGAGCAGGAAGCCTGGCTGATTTCCCCTCTCTCTAACCCAGGAGTCACTGGACAGTGATCAGGAGCAGGAACCCTGGCTGGTTCCCCCTCTCTCTAACCCAGGGGTCACTGGACTGTAATCAGGAGCAGGAACCCTGGCTGATTTCCCCTCTCTCTAACCCAGGGTTCACTGGACTGTAATCAGGAGCTGGAACCCGGGCTGATTTCCCCTCTCTCTAACCCAGGAGTCACTGGACAGTGATCAGGAGCACGAACCCTGGCTGATTTCCCTCTCTCTCTCACCCAGGTGTCACTGGACTGTGATCAGGAGCAGGAACCCTGGCTGATTTCCCCCTCTCTCTAACCCAGGGGTCACTGGACAGTGATCAGGAGCTGGAACCCGGGCTGATTTCCCCTCTCTCTAACCCAGGAGTCACTGGACAGTGATCAGGAGCACGAACCCTGGCTGATTTCCCTCTCTCTCTCACCCAGGTGTCACTGGACTGTGATCAGGAGCAGGAACCCTGGCTGATTTCCCTCTCTCTCTATCCCAGGGATCACTGGACAGTGATCAGGAGCAGGAACCCTGGCTGATTTCCCCCTCTCTCTAACCCAGGGGTCACTGGACAGTGATCAGGAGCAGGAACCCTGGCTGATTTCCCTCTCTCTCTATCCCAGGGGTCACTGGACTGTGATCAGGAGCAGGAACCCCAGCTGATTTCCTCTCTCTCTAACTCAGGGGTCACTGGGCAGTGATCAGGAGCAGGAACCCTGGCTGATTTCCCCTCTCTCTAACCCAGGGGTCACTGGGCAGTGATCAGGAGCAGAAACCCTGGCTGATTTCCCCTCTCTCTAACCCAGGGGTCACTGGGCAGTGATCAGGAGCAGGAACCCTGGCTGAATTCCCCTCTCTCTCTAACCCAGGGGTCACTGGGCAGTGATCAGGAGCAGGAACCCAGGCTGATTTCCACTCTCTCTAACCCAGGGTTCACTGGGCAGTGATCAGGAGCAGGAACCCTGGCTGATTTCCCCTCTCTCTAACCCAGGGGTCACTGGACTGTGATCAGGAGCATGAGCCCTGGCTGATTTCCCTCTCTCTCTAACCCAGGGTTCACTGTGCAGTGATCAGGAGCATGAACCCTGGCTGATTTCCCTCTCTCTCTAACCCAGGGGTCACTGGACTGTGATCAGGAGCATGAACCCTGGCTGATTTCCCTCTCTCTCTAACCCAGGGGTCAATGGGCAGTGATCAGGAGCAGGAACCCTGGCTGATTTCCCTCTCTCTCTAACCCAGGGGTCAATGGGCAGTGATCAGGAGCAGGAACCCTGGCTGATTTCCCCTCTCTCTAACCCAGGGATCTCTGGATAGTGATCAGGAGCATGAACCCTGGCTGATTTCCCCTCTCTAACCCAGGAGTCACTGGACAGTGATCAGGAGCAGGAACCCTGGCTGATTTCCCCTCTCTCTAACCCAGGGGTCACTGGGCAGTGACCAGCAGCAGGAACCCTGGTTGATTTCCCCTCTCTCTAACCCAGGGATCTCTGGATAGTGATCAGGAGCATGAACCCTGTCTGATTTCCCCTCTCTCTCTAACCCAGGGGTCACTGGACTGTGATCAGGAGCAGGAACCCTGGCTGATTTCCCCTCTCTCTCTAACCCAGGGGTCACTGGACTGTGATCAGGAGCAGGAACCCTGGCTGATTTCCCCTCTCTCGAACCCAGGGATCTCTGGATAGTGATCAGGAGCAGGAACCCTGGCTGATTTCCCCTCTCTAACCCAGGAGTCACTGGACAGTGATCAGGAGCATGAACCCTGGCTGATTTCCCCTCTCTCTCTAACCCAGGGGTCACTGGACTGTGATCAGGAGCAGGAACCCAGGCTGATTTCCACTCTCTCAAACCAGGGTTCACTGGACAATGATCAGGAGCACGAACCCTGGCTGATTTCCCCTCTCTCTCTAACCCAGGTGTCACTCGACTGTGATCAGGAGCAGGAACCCTGGCTGATTTCCCCTCTCTCCAACCCAGGGGTCACTGGACTGTGATCAGGAGGAGGAACCCTGGCTGATTTCCCTCTCTCTCTAACCCAGGGGTCACTGGACAGTGATCAGGAGCAGGAACCCTGGCTAATTTCCCCTCTCTCTAACCCAGGGGTCACTGGGCAGTGATCAGGAGCAGGAACCCTGGCTGATTTCACCTCTCTCTCTAACCCAGGGGTCACTGGACAGTGATCAGGAGCAGGAACCCTGGCTGATTTCCCTCTCTCTCTAACCCAGGGGTCACTGGGCAGTGATCAGGAGCAGGAACCCTGGCTGATTTCACCTCTCTCTCTAACCCAGGGGTCACTGGACAGTGATCAGGAGCAGGAACCCTGGCTGATTTCCCTCTCTCTCTAACCCAGGGGTCACTGGGCAGTGATCAGGAGCAGGAACCCTGGCTGATTTCCCCTCTCTCTAACACAGGGGTCACTGGGCAGTGATCAGGAGCAGGAACCCTGGCTGATTTCCCCTCTCTCTAAGCCAGTGGTCATTGGGCAGTGATCAGGAGCAGGGACCCTGGCTGATTTCCCCTCTCTCTCTAACCCAGGGGTCACTGGACTGTGATCAGGAGCAGGAACCCTGGCTGATTTCACCTCTCTCTCTAACCCAGGGGTCACTGGACAGTGATCAGGAGCAAGAACCCTGGCTGATTTCCCCTCTCTCTAACCCAGGGGTCACTGGACAATGATCAGGAGCAGGAACCCTGGCTGATTTCCCCTCTCTCTAACTCAGGGGTCACTGGACAGTGATCAGGAGCAGGAACCCTGGCTGATTTCCCCTCTCTCTAACCCAGAGGTCACTGGACAATGATCAGGAGCAGGAACCCTGGCTGATTTCCCTCTCTCTCTAACCCAGGACTCACTGGACAGTGATCAGGAGCAGGAACCCTGGCTGATTTCACCTCTCTCTCTAACCCAGGGGTCACTGGACAGTGATCAGGAGCAAGAACCCTGGCTGATTTCCCCTCTCTCTAACCCAGGGGTCACTGGACAATGATCAGGAGCAGGAACCCTGGCTGATTTCCCCTCTCTCTAACCCAGGGGTCACTGGACAATGATCAGGAGCAGGAACCCTGGCTGATTTCCCCTCTCTCTAACCCAGGAGTCACTGGACAGTGATCAGGAGCAGGAACCCTGGCTGGTTCCCCCTCTCTCTAACCCAGGGGTCACTGGACTGTGATCAGGAGCAGGAACCCAGGCTGATTTCCACTCTCTCAAACCAGGGTTCACTGGACAATGATCAGGAGCACGAACCCTGGCTGATTTCCCCTCTCTCTCTAACCCAGGTGTCACTCGACTGTGATCAGGAGCAGGAACCCTGGCTGATTTCCCCTCTCTCTAACCCAGGGGTCACTGGACTGTGATCAGGAGGAGGAACCCTGGCTGATTTCCCTCTCTCTCTAACCCAGGGGTCACTGGACAGTGATCAGGAGCAGGAACCCTGGCTGATTTCCCCTCTCTCTAACCCAGGGGTCACTGGGCAGTGATCAGGAGCAGGAACCCTGGCTGATTTCACCTCTCTCTCTAACCCAGGGGTCACTGGACAGTGATCAGGAGCAGGAACCCTGGCTGATTTCCCTCTCTCTCTAACCCAGGGGTCACTGGGCAGTGATCAGGAGCAGGAACCCTGGCTGATTTCACCTCTCTCTCTAACCCAGGGGTCACTGGACAGTGATCAGGAGCAGGAACCCTGGCTGATTTCCCTCTCTCTCTAACCCAGGGGTCACTGGGCAGTGATCAGGAGCAGGAACCCTGGCTGATTTCCCCTCTCTCTAACACAGGGGTCACTGGGCAGTGATCAGGAGCAGGAACCCTGGCTGATTTCCCCTCTCTCTAACCCAGGGGTCATTGGACAGCAATCAGGAGCAGGAACCCTGGCTGATTCCCCCTCTCTCTAAGCCAGTGGTCATTGGGCAGTGATCAGGAGCAGGGACCCTGGCTGATTTCCCCTCTCTCTCTAACCCAGGGGTCACTGGACTGTGATCAGGAGCAGGAACCCTGGCTGATTTCACCTCTCTCTCTAACCCAGGGGTCACTGGACAGTGATCAGGAGCAAGAACCCTGGCTGATTTCCCCTCTCTCTAACCCAGGGGTCACTGGACAATGATCAGGAGCAGGAACCCTGGCTGATTTCCCCTCTCTCTAACTCAGGGGTCACTGGACAGTGATCAGGAGCAGGAACCCTGGCTGATTTCCCCTCTCTCTAACCCAGGGGTCACTGGACAATGATCAGGAGCAGGAACCCTGGCTGAATTCCCCGCTCTCGAACCCAGTGGTCACTGGTCAGTGATCAGGAGCAGGAACCCTGGCTGATTTCCTCCTCTCTCTAACCCAGGAGTCACTGGGCAGTGATCAGGAGCAGGAACCCCGGCTGATTTCCCCCTCTCTCTAAACCAGGGGTCACTGGGCAGTGATCAGGAGCAGGAACCCTGGCTGATTTCCCCTCTTTCCAACCCAGGGGTCACTGGGCAGTGATCAGGAGCAGGAACCCTGGCTGATTTCCCCTCTTTCCAACCCAGTGGTCACTGGTCAGTGATCAGGAGCAGGAACCCTGGTTGATTTCCTCCTCTCTCTAACCCAGGAGTCACTGGGCAGTGATCAGGAGCAGGAACCCTGGCTGATTCCCCCTCTCTCTAAGCCAGTGGTCATTGGGCAGTGATCAGGAGCAGGTACCCTGGCTGATTTCCCCTCTCTCTCTAACCCAGGGGTCACTGGACTGTGATCAGGAGCAGGAACCCTGGCTGATTTCACCTCTCTCTCTAACCCAGGGGTCACTGGACAGTGATCAGGAGCAAGAACCCTGGCTGATTTCCCCTCTCTCTAACCCAGGGGTCACTGGACAATGATCAGGAGCAGGAACCCTGGCTGAATTCCCCGCTCTCTAACCCAGTGGTCACTGGTCAGTGATCAGGAGCAGGAACCCTGGCTGATTTCCTCCTCTCTCTAACCCAGGAGTCACTGGGCAGTGATCAGGAGCAGGAACCCCGGCTGATTTCCCCCTCTCTCTAAACCAGGGGTCACTGGGCAGTGATCAGGAGCAGGAACCCTGGCTGATTTCCCCTCTTTCCAACCCAGGGGTGACTGGGCAGTGATCAGGAGCAGGAACCCTGGCTGATTTCCCCTCTCTCTAACCCAGGAGTCACTGGACAGTAATCAGGAGCAGGAACCCTGGCTGATTTCCCATCTCTCTCTAACCCATGGGTCACTGGACAGTGATCAGGAGCAGGAATCCTGGCTGATTTCCCATCTCTCTAACACAGAAATCACTGGATAGTGATCAGGAGCGGGATAAGCATGGGATTGATCCGGGGCAATGGGGAGTGAGCGTGGCAGTAGGATTAGTTTGTGATTGATACAGGGCTAGAGGAGAGAGCTGGGCAGTGGGATTAGTTTGGGATTGATACAGGGCTATGGGGAGAGAGGGTGCAGTGGGATTAGTTTGGATATAACACAGGGCTATGGGGTGAAAGCAGGGCAGTGGACTTACGTTGGGGATTGATACAGGGCTATGGGGAGAGAGCGGGGCAGTGGGATTTGTTTGGGATTGATACAGGGCTATGGGGAGAAAGCGGGGCAGTGGGATTAATTTGGGGATTGATACAGGGCTATGGGGAGAAAGCGGGGCAGTGGGATTTGTTTGGATATAACACAGGGCTATGGGGAGAAAGCGGGCAGTGGCATTTGTTTGGCTATAACACAGGGCTATGGGGAGAAAGCGGGCAGTGGGCTTACGTTGGGGATTGATACAGGGCTATGGGGAGAGAGCAGGGCAGTGGAAATAGTTTGTGATTGATACAGGGCTATGGGGAGAAAGCAGGGCAGTGGGATTAGTTTGGGGATTGATACAGGGCTATGGGGTGAGAGCAGGGCAGTCTGATTAGTTTGGGATTGATACAGGGTTATCGGGAGCGAGTGAGGCATTGGGAATAGTTTGGGATTGATACAGGGCTATGGGGAGAGAGCGGTGCAGTGGGATTTGTTTGGATATAACACAGGGCTATGGGGAGAAAGCAGGGCAGTGGACTTATGTTGGGGATTGATACAGGGCTATGGGGAGAGAGCGGGGCTGTGGGATTTGTTTCGGATTGATACAGAGCTATGGGGAGAAAGCGGGGCAGTGGGATTAATTTGGGGATTGATACAGGGCTATGGGGAGAAAGCGGGGCAGTGGGATTAGTTTGGATATAACACAGGGCTATGGGGAGAAAGCGGGCAGTGGGATTTGTTTGGATATAACACAGGGCTATGGGGAGAAAGCGGGCAGTGGGCTTACGTTGGGGATTGATACAGGGCTATGGGGAGAGTGCAGGGCAGTGGAAATAGTTTGTGATTGATACAGGGCTATGGGGAGAGAGCGCGGCAGTGGGATTAGGTTGGGGACTGATACAGGGCTATGGGGAGAGAGCGGGGCAGTGGGATTAGGTTGGCGATTGATAAAGGGCTAACAGGAGAGAGCAGGGCAGTGGGATTAGTTTGGGACTGAGACAGAGGGTTGTCAAGTAGCTGTTCCTAGTCCACTTTGGACAGATCCTGCCTTATCATATTAAAATCGGCCTGTTGTTTGCTAAATTTCCCCACTGAACTCACGGTTAATCTGCTTTATCAAAACGTGCCTGGATCTCCTGGTATATTTCAATACTGAACCTCGGTAGATTAAATAAAAGTGTTACCGTGATTTGATTTAAATGAAGAGGAGGGATTCACATGCGGATGAATGTTGGTCTGCAGATATCTGGGTACACCTTAGAAAAATGAAGCAAATAAAAGACAATTAAAGTCTGTTCTGGGTATTCCTACTGAGATTTGAATGAATTTTAGGCCGTGAGACTCACTGTCTTATACACAGGAGAGAAGGATTACATCAAACAAAGATAATGGCCCTGAAATCATGGTCTCCGTACCAATGACTTAGGCCTTGGTAGAGGCCCCGCAAGTTCCGTGTTTCCGTCTGCGCTGTGTATGCGCTGAATCCCCGGACTTGCAATCTATCAAGGTTTGCTACAGAATCGATAGAGTAAAGCTCTCTTTAAACCAGCCCATCAAAAACTCCCAGGGCAGGAACAACACGGGTTAGATACAGAGTGAAGCTCCCTCTACACTGTCCCATCAAACACTCCCAAGGCAGGTACTGCACGGGTTAGATACAGACAAAAAGCTCCCTCGACACTGTCCCATCAAACATTCCCAAGGCAGGTGCTGCACGGGTTAGATATATATAGTAATGCTCCCTCTACACTGTCCCATCAAACACTCCCAGGACTATGGGGAGAGAACGTGGCAGTGGGGTTAGTTTGGGATTGATGCAGGGCTATGGGGAGAGAGTGGGGCAGTGGGATTAGTTTGGGATTGATTCAGGGCTATGGGGGGAGAGCAGAGCAGTGGGATTAGTTTGGGATCAAGACAGAGCTATGGGGGGAAAGCGAGGCAGTGGGATTACTTTGGGATTGATACAGGGCTTTGGGGAGAGAGCGGGGCAGTGGGATTAGATTGGGGATTGATACAGGGCTACGGGGAGTCAGCAGGGCAGTGGGATTAGTTTGGGGATTGATACAGGGTATGGGGAGAGAGCGGGGCAGTGGGATTAGTTTGGGGATTGATACAGGGCTATGGGGAGAGAGCAGGGCAGTGGGATTAGTTTGGGGATTGATACAGGGCTATGGGGAGAGAGTGGGGCAGTGGGATTAGTTTGGGATTGATTCAGGGCTATGGGGGGAGAGCAGAGCAGTGGGATTAGTTTGGGATTGATACAGGGCCATGGGGAGAGAGCGGGGCAGTGGGATTAGATTGGGGATTGATACAGGGCTACGGGGAGTCAGCAGGGCAGTGGGATTAGTTTGGGGATTGATACAGGGTATGGGGAGAGAGCGGGGCAGTGGGATTAGTTTGGGGATTGATACAGGGCTATGGGGAGAGAGCAGGGCAGTGGGATTAGTTTGGGGATTGATACAGGGCTATGGGGAGAGAGTGGGGCAGTGGGATTAGTTTGGGATTGATTCAGGGCTATGGGGGGAGAGCAGAGCAGTGGGATTAGTTTGGGATTGATACAGGGCCATGGGGAGAGAGCGGGGCAGTGGGATTAGTTTGGGGGTTGAAACAGGGCTATGGGGAGAGAGCGGGGCATTGGGATTAGTTTGGGATTGATACAGGACAATGGGGAGAGAGTGGGGCTTTGGGATTAGTTTTGGATTGATACAGGGCTATCGGGAGTGAACGGGGCACTGGGATTAGTTTGGGATTGATACAGGACTATGGGGAGAGAGTGGGGCTTTGGGATTTGTTTTGGATTGATACAGGGCTATCGGGAGTGAGCGGGGCACTGGCATTAGTTTGGGATTGATACAGGGCTATGGGGAGTGAGCGGGGCAGTGGGATTAGTTTGCGGATTGATACAGGGCTATGGGGAGAGAGCGGGGCAGTGGGATTAGTTTGCGGATTGATACAGGGCTATGGGGAGAGAGCGGGGACGTTTGATTAGTTTGGGGATTGATACAGGGCTATGTAGAGAGCGGGGCAGTGGGATTAGTTTGGGATTGATACAGGGCTATCGGGAGAGATCGAGGCAGTGGGATTAGTTTGAGATTGATACAGGGCTATGGGGAGAGAGCGGGGTCGTGGGATTAATTTGGGATTGATACAGGGCTATGGGGAGAGAGCGGGGCAGTGGGATTAGTTTGGGATTTGATACAGGGCTATGGGGTGAGAGCGGGGCAGTGTGATTTGTTTGTAATTGATACAGGGCTATGGGGAGAGTGCGGGGCAGTGGGATTAATTTGGGATTGATACAGAGCTATGGGGAGAGAGCGGGGCAGTGGGATTAGGTTGGGGACTGATACAGGGCTATGGGGAGAGAGCGAGGCAGTGGGATTCGGTTGGCGATTGATAAAGGGCTAACAGGAGAGAGCAGGGCAGTGGGATTAGTTTGGGGCTGAGACAGAGGGTTGTCAAGTAGCTGTTCCTAGTCCACTTTGGACAGATCCTGCCTTAAAATCGGCCTGTTGTTTGCTAAATTTCCCCACTGAACTCATTGTTAATCTGCTTTATCAAAACGTGCCTGGATCTCCTGGTATATTTCAATACTGAACCTTGGTAGATTAAATAAAAGTGTTACCGTGATTTGATTTAAATGCAGAGGAGGGATTCACATGCGGATGAATGTTGGTCTGCAGATATCTGGGTACACCTTAGAAAAATGAAGCAAATAAAAGACAATTAAAGTCTGTTCTGGGTATTCCTACTGAGATTTGAATGAATTTTAGGCCGTGAGACTCACTGTCTTATACACAGGAGTGAAGGATTACATCAAACAAAGATAATGGCCCTGAAATCATGGTCTCCGTACCAACGACTTAGGCCTTGGTAGAGGCCCCGCAAGTTCCGTGTTTCCGTCTGCGCTGTGTATGTGCTGAATCCCCGGACTTGCAATCTATCAAGGTTTGCTACAGAATCGATAGAGTAAAGCTCTCTTTAAACCAGCCCATCAAAAACTCCCAGGGCAGGAACAAGACGGGTTAGATACAGAGTGAAGCTCCCTCTACACTGTCCCATCAAACACTCCCAACGCAGGTACTGCACGGGTTAGATACAGAGTAAAGCTCCCTCTACGCTGTCCCATCAAACACTCCCAAGGCAGGTACAGCACGGGTTACATATAGAGTAATGCTCCCTCTACACTGTCCCATGAAACACTCCCAAGGCAGGTACCGCACAGGTTAGATACAGACAAAAAGCTGCCTCTACACTGTCCCATCAAACATTCCCAAGGCAGGTGCTGCACGGGTTAGATATATATAGTAATGCTCCCTCTACACTGTCCCATCAAACACTCCCAGGGCTATGGGGAGAGAACGTAGCAGTGGGGTTAGTTTGGGAATGATGCAGGGCTATGGGCAGAGAGTGGGGCAGAGGGATTAGTTTGGAATTGATGCAGGGCTATTGGGAAAAGTTTGGGATTGAGGCAGGGCTATGGGGAGAGAGTGGGGCAGTGGGATTAGTTTGGGATTGATTCAGGGCTATGGGGGGAGAGCAGGGCAGTGGGATTAGTTTGGGATCAAGACAGAGCTATGGGGGGAAAGCGAGGCAGTGGGATTAGTTTGGGATTGATACAGGGCTATGGTGAGAGAGCGGGGCAGTGGGATTAGTTTGGGGTTGGTACAGGACTATGGGGAGAGAGCGGGGCAGTGGGATTAGTTTGGGGATTGATACAGGGCTATGGGGAGAGAGCGGGGCAGTGGGATTAGTTTGGGGATTGATACAGGGCTATGGGGAGAGAGCGGGGCAGTGGGATTTGTTTGGGATTGATACAGGGCTTTGGGGAGAAAGCAGGGCAGTGGAAATAGTTTGTGATTGATACAGGGCTATGGGGAGAAAGCGGGGCAGTGGGATTAGTTTGGTGATTGATACAGGGCTATGGGGAGAGAGCGGGGCAGTGGGATTTGTTTGGGATTGATACATGGCTATGGGGAGAAAGCGGGGCAGTGGGATTAGTTTGGTGATTGATACAGGGCTATGGGGAGAGAGCGGGGCAGCGGGATTAGTTTGGTGATTGATACAGGGCTATGGGGAGAGAGCGGGGCAGCGGGATTAGTTTGGGGATTGAAACAGGGCTATGGGGAGAGAGCGGGGCATTGGGATTAGTTTGGGATTGATACAGGACTATGGGGACAGAGTGGGGCTTTGGGATTAGTTTTGGATTGATACACGGCTATCGGGAGTGAGCGGGGCACTGGGATTAGTTTGGGATTGATACAGGGCTATGGGGAGTGAGCGGGGCAGTGGGATTATTTTGCGGATTGATACAGGGCTATGGGGAGAGAGCGGGGCAGTGGGATTAGTTTGGGGATTGATACAGGGCAATGGGGAGACAGCGGGGCAGTTTGATTAGTTTGGGATTGATACAGGACTATCGGGAGTGAGCGGGGCACTGGGATTAGTTTGGGATTGATACAGGGCTATGGGGAGTGAGCGGGGCAGTGGGATTATTTTGCGGATTGATACAGGGCTATGGGGAGAGAGCGGGGCAGTGGGATTAGTTTGGGGATTGATACAGGGCAATGGGGAGACAGCGGGGCAGTTTGATTAGTTTGGGATTGATACAGGACTATGGGGAGAGAGCGGGACAGTGGGATTAGCTTGGGGATTGATACAGGGCTATGGGGAGAGAGCGGGGCAGTGGGATTAGTTTGGGGATTGATACAGGGCTATGGGGAGTGAGCGGGGCAGTGGGAATAGTTTGGGATTGATACAGGGCTATCCGGAGAGAGCGGGGCAGTGGGATTAGTTTGGGATTTGGTACAGGGCTATGGGGTGTGAGCGGGGCAGTGTGATTTGTTTGAGATTGATACAGGGCTATGGGGAGAGTGCAGGGCAGTGGGATTAGTTTGGGGATTAATACAGGGCTATGGGGAGAGAGCAGGGCAGTGGGATTAGTTTGGGGATTGATACAGGGCTATGGGGAGAGAGCGGGGCAGTGGGATTAGTTTGGGATTGATACAGGGCTATGGGGAGAGAGCGGGGCAGTGGGATTAGTTTGGGATTGATACAGGGCTATGGGGAGAGAGCGGGGCAGTGGAATTAGTTTGGGGATTGAAACAGGGCTATGGGGAGAGAGCGGGGCATTGGGATTAGTTTTGGATTGATACAGGGATATCGGGAGTGAGCAGGGCACTGGGATTAGTTTGTGATTGATACAGGGCTATGGGGAGTGAGCGGGGCAGTGGGATTATTTTGCGGATTGATACAGGGCTATGGGGAGAGAGCGGGGCAGTGGGATTAGTTTGGGGATTGATACAGGGCAATGGGGAGACAGCGGGGCAGTTTGATTCGTTTGGGATTGATACAGGACTATGGGGAGAGAGCGGGACAGTGGGATTAGCTTGGGGATTGATACAGGGCTATGGGGAGAGAGCGGGGCAGTGGGATTAGTTTGGGGATTGATACAGGGCTATGGGGAGTGAGCGGGGCAGTGGGAATAGTTTGGGATTGATACAGGGCTATCCGGAGAGAGCGGGGCAGTGGGATTAGTTTGGGATTTGATGCAGGGCTATGGGGTGAGAGCGGGGCAGTGTGATTTGTTTGGGATTGATACAGGGCTATGGGGAGAGTGCAGGACAGTGGGATTAGTTTGGGATTGATACAGAGCTATGGGGAGAGAGCGGGGCAGTGGGATTAGTTTGGGGATTGATACAGGGCTATGGGGAGAGAGCGGGGCAGTGTGATTAGTTTGGAATTGATACAGGGCAATCGGAAGAGAGCGGGGCAGTGGGATTCGTTTGGGGATTGATACAGGGCTATGGGGTGAGAGCAGGGCAGTCTGATTAGTTTGGGATTGATACAGGGTTATCGGGAGCGAGCGAGGCATTGGGAATAGTTTGGGATTGATACAGGGCTATCGGGAGAGATCGGGGCAGTGTGATTAGTTTGGGATTGATACAGGGCTATGGGGAGGGAGTGGGGCTTTGGGATTAGTTTAGGATTGATACAGGCCTATCGGGAGAGAGCGGGGCAGTGGGATTAGTTTGGGATTTGATACAGGGCTATGGGGTGAGAGCGGGGCAGTGTGATTTGTTTGTAATTGATACAGGGCTATGGGGAGAGTGCGGGGCAGTGGGATTAATTTGGGATTGATACAGAGCTATGGGGAGAGAGCGGGGCAGTGGGATTAGGTTGGGGACTGATACAGGGCTATGGGGAGAGAGCGAGGCAGTGGGATTCGGTTGGCGATTGATAAAGGGCTAACAGGAGAGAGCAGGGCAGTGGGATTAGTTTGGGGCTGAGACAGAGGGTTGTCAAGTAGCTGTTCCTAGTCCACTTTGGACAGATCCTGCCTTAAAATCGGCCTGTTGTTTGCTAAATTTCCCCACTGAACTCATTGTTAATCTGCTTTATCAAAACGTGCCTGGATCTCCTGGTATATTTCAATACTGAACCTTGGTAGATTAAATAAAAGTGTTACCGTGATTTGATTTAAATGCAGAGGAGGGATTCACATGCGGATGAATGTTGGTCTGCAGATATCTGGGTACACCTTAGAAAAATGAAGCAAATAAAAGACAATTAAAGTCTGTTCTGGGTATTCCTACTGAGATTTGAATGAATTTTAGGCCGTGAGACTCACTGTCTTATACACAGGAGTGAAGGATTACATCAAACAAAGATAATGGCCCTGAAATCATGGTCTCCGTACCAACGACTTAGGCCTTGGTAGAGGCCCCGCAAGTTCCGTGTTTCCGTCTGCGCTGTGTATGTGCTGAATCCCCGGACTTGCAATCTATCAAGGTTTGCTACAGAATCGATAGAGTAAAGCTCTCTTTAAACCAGCCCATCAAAAACTCCCAGGGCAGGAACAAGACGGGTTAGATACAGAGTGAAGCTCCCTCTACACTGTCCCATCAAACACTCCCAACGCAGGTACTGCACGGGTTAGATACAGAGTAAAGCTCCCTCTACGCTGTCCCATCAAACACTCCCAAGGCAGGTACAGCACGGGTTACATATAGAGTAATGCTCCCTCTACACTGTCCCATGAAACACTCCCAAGGCAGGTACCGCACAGGTTAGATACAGACAAAAACCTCCCTCTACACTGTCCCATCAAACATTCCCAAGGCAGGTGCTGCACGGGTTAGATATATATAGTAATGCTCCCTCTACACTGTCCCATCAAACACTCCCAGGGCTATGGGGAGAGAACGTAGCAGTGGGGTTAGTTTGGGAATGATGCAGGGCTATGGGCAGAGAGTGGGGCAGAGGGATTAGTTTGGAATTGATGCAGGGCTATTGGGAAAAGTTTGGGATTGAGGCAGGGCTATGGGGAGAGAGTGGGGCAGTGGGATTAGTTTGGGATTGATTCAGGGCTATGGGGGGAGAGCAGGGCAGTGGGATTAGTTTGGGATCAAGACAGAGCTATGGGGGGAAAGCGAGGCAGTGGGATTAGTTTGGGATTGATACAGGGCTATGGTGAGAGAGCGGGGCAGTGGGATTAGTTTGGGGTTGGTACAGGACTATGGGGAGAGAGCGGGGCAGTGGGATTAGTTTGGGGATTGATACAGGGCTATGGGGAGAGAGCGGGGCAGTGGGATTAGTTTGGGGATTGATACAGGGCTATGGGGAGAGAGCGGGGCAGTGGGATTTGTTTGGGATTGATACAGGGCTTTGGGGAGAAAGCAGGGCAGTGGAAATAGTTTGTGATTGATACAGGGCTATGGGGAGAAAGCGGGGCAGTGGGATTAGTTTGGTGATTGATACAGGGCTATGGGGAGAGAGCGGGGCAGTGGGATTTGTTTGGGATTGATACATGGCTATGGGGAGAAAGCGGGGCAGTGGGATTAGTTTGGTGATTGATACAGGGCTATGGGGAGAGAGCGGGGCAGCGGGATTAGTTTGGTGATTGATACAGGGCTATGGGGAGAGAGCGGGGCAGCGGGATTAGTTTGGGGATTGAAACAGGGCTATGGGGAGAGAGCGGGGCATTGGGATTAGTTTGGGATTGATACAGGACTATGGGGACAGAGTGGGGCTTTGGGATTAGTTTTGGATTGATACACGGCTATCGGGAGTGAGCGGGGCACTGGGATTAGTTTGGGATTGATACAGGGCTATGGGGAGTGAGCGGGGCAGTGGGATTATTTTGCGGATTGATACAGGGCTATGGGGAGAGAGCGGGGCAGTGGGATTAGTTTGGGGATTGATACAGGGCAATGGGGAGACAGCGGGGCAGTTTGATTAGTTTGGGATTGATACAGGACTATCGGGAGTGAGCGGGGCACTGGGATTAGTTTGGGATTGATACAGGGCTATGGGGAGTGAGCGGGGCAGTGGGATTATTTTGCGGATTGATACAGGGCTATGGGGAGAGAGCGGGGCAGTGGGATTAGTTTGGGGATTGATACAGGGCAATGGGGAGACAGCGGGGCAGTTTGATTAGTTTGGGATTGATACAGGACTATGGGGAGAGAGCGGGACAGTGGGATTAGCTTGGGGATTGATACAGGGCTATGGGGAGAGAGCGGGGCAGTGGGATTAGTTTGGGGATTGATACAGGGCTATGGGGAGTGAGCGGGGCAGTGGGAATAGTTTGGGATTGATACAGGGCTATCCGGAGAGAGCGGGGCAGTGGGATTAGTTTGGGATTTGGTACAGGGCTATGGGGTGTGAGCGGGGCAGTGTGATTTGTTTGAGATTGATACAGGGCTATGGGGAGAGTGCAGGGCAGTGGGATTAGTTTGGGGATTAATACAGGGCTATGGGGAGAGAGCAGGGCAGTGGGATTAGTTTGGGGATTGATACAGGGCTATGGGGAGAGAGCGGGGCAGTGGGATTAGTTTGGGATTGATACAGGGCTATGGGGAGAGAGCGGGGCAGTGGGATTAGTTTGGGATTGATACAGGGCTATGGGGAGAGAGCGGGGCAGTGGAATTAGTTTGGGGATTGAAACAGGGCTATGGGGAGAGAGCGGGGCATTGGGATTAGTTTTGGATTGATACAGGGATATCGGGAGTGAGCAGGGCACTGGGATTAGTTTGTGATTGATACAGGGCTATGGGGAGTGAGCGGGGCAGTGGGATTATTTTGCGGATTGATACAGGGCTATGGGGAGAGAGCGGGGCAGTGGGATTAGTTTGGGGATTGATACAGGGCAATGGGGAGACAGCGGGGCAGTTTGATTCGTTTGGGATTGATACAGGACTATGGGGAGAGAGCGGGACAGTGGGATTAGCTTGGGGATTGATACAGGGCTATGGGGAGAGAGCGGGGCAGTGGGATTAGTTTGGGGATTGATACAGGGCTATGGGGAGTGAGCGGGGCAGTGGGAATAGTTTGGGATTGATACAGGGCTATCCGGAGAGAGCGGGGCAGTGGGATTAGTTTGGGATTTGATGCAGGGCTATGGGGTGAGAGCGGGGCAGTGTGATTTGTTTGGGATTGATACAGGGCTATGGGGAGAGTGCAGGACAGTGGGATTAGTTTGGGATTGATACAGAGCTATGGGGAGAGAGCGGGGCAGTGGGATTAGTTTGGGGATTGATACAGGGCTATGGGGAGAGAGCGGGGCAGTGTGATTAGTTTGGAATTGATACAGGGCAATCGGAAGAGAGCGGGGCAGTGGGATTCGTTTGGGGATTGATACAGGGCTATGGGGTGAGAGCAGGGCAGTCTGATTAGTTTGGGATTGATACAGGGTTATCGGGAGCGAGCGAGGCATTGGGAATAGTTTGGGATTGATACAGGGCTATCGGGAGAGATCGGGGCAGTGTGATTAGTTTGGGATTGATACAGGGCTATGGGGAGGGAGTGGGGCTTTGGGATTAGTTTAGGATTGATACAGGCCTATCGGGAGAGAGCGGGGCAGTGGGATTAGTTTGGGATTTGATACAGGGCTATGGGGTGAGAGCGGGGCAGTGTGATTTGTTTGTAATTGATACAGGGCTATGGGGAGAGTGCGGGGCAGTGGGATTAATTTGGGATTGATACAGAGCTATGGGGAGAGAGCGGGGCAGTGGGATTAGGTTGGGGACTGATACAGGGCTATGGGGAGAGAGCGAGGCAGTGGGATTCGGTTGGCGATTGATAAAGGGCTAACAGGAGAGAGCAGGGCAGTGGGATTAGTTTGGGGCTGAGACAGAGGGTTGTCAAGTAGCTGTTCCTAGTCCACTTTGGACAGATCCTGCCTTAAAATCGGCCTGTTGTTTGCTAAATTTCCCCACTGAACTCATTGTTAATCTGCTTTATCAAAACGTGCCTGGATCTCCTGGTATATTTCAATACTGAACCTTGGTAGATTAAATAAAAGTGTTACCGTGATTTGATTTAAATGCAGAGGAGGGATTCACATGCGGATGAATGTTGGTCTGCAGATATCTGGGTACACCTTAGAAAAATGAAGCAAATAAAAGACAATTAAAGTCTGTTCTGGGTATTCCTACTGAGATTTGAATGAATTTTAGGCCGTGAGACTCACTGTCTTATACACAGGAGTGAAGGATTACATCAAACAAAGATAATGGCCCTGAAATCATGGTCTCCGTACCAACGACTTAGGCCTTGGTAGAGGCCCCGCAAGTTCCGTGTTTCCGTCTGCGCTGTGTATGTGCTGAATCCCCGGACTTGCAATCTATCAAGGTTTGCTACAGAATCGATAGAGTAAAGCTCTCTTTAAACCAGCCCATCAAAAACTCCCAGGGCAGGAACAAGACGGGTTAGATACAGAGTGAAGCTCCCTCTACACTGTCCCATCAAACACTCCCAACGCAGGTACTGCACGGGTTAGATACAGAGTAAAGCTCCCTCTACGCTGTCCCATCAAACACTCCCAAGGCAGGTACAGCACGGGTTAGATATAGAGTAATGCTCCCTCTACACTGTCCCATGAAACACTCCCAAGGCAGGTACCGCACAGGTTAGATACAGACAAAAAGCTGCCTCTACACTGTCCCATCAAACATTCCCAAGGCAGGTGCTGCACGGGTTAGATATATATAGTAATGCTCCCTCTACACTGTCCCATCAAACACTCCCAGGGCTATGGGGAGAGAACGTAGCAGTGGGGTTAGTTTGGGAATGATGCAGGGCTATGGGCAGAGAGTGGGGCAGAGGGATTAGTTTGGAATTGATGCAGGGCTATTGGGAAAAGTTTGGGATTGAGGCAGGGCTATGGGGAGAGAGTGGGGCAGTGGGATTAGTTTGGGATTGATTCAGGGCTATGGGGGGAGAGCAGGGCAGTGGGATTAGTTTGGGATCAAGACAGAGCTATGGGGGGAAAGCGAGGCAGTGGGATTAGTTTGGGATTGATACAGGGCTATGGTGAGAGAGCGGGGCAGTGGGATTAGTTTGGGGTTGGTACAGGACTATGGGGAGAGAGCGGGGCAGTGGGATTAGTTTGGGGATTGATACAGGGCTATGGGGAGAGAGCGGGGCAGTGGGATTAGTTTGGGGATTGATACAGGGCTATGGGGAGAGAGCGGGGCAGTGGGATTTGTTTGGGATTGATACAGGGCTTTGGGGAGAAAGCAGGGCAGTGGAAATAGTTTGTGATTGATACAGGGCTATGGGGAGAAAGCGGGGCAGTGGGATTAGTTTGGTGATTGATACAGGGCTATGGGGAGAGAGCGGGGCAGTGGGATTTGTTTGGGATTGATACATGGCTATGGGGAGAAAGCGGGGCAGTGGGATTAGTTTGGTGATTGATACAGGGCTATGGGGAGAGAGCGGGGCAGCGGGATTAGTTTGGTGATTGATACAGGGCTATGGGGAGAGAGCGGGGCAGCGGGATTAGTTTGGGGATTGAAACAGGGCTATGGGGAGAGAGCGGGGCATTGGGATTAGTTTGGGATTGATACAGGACTATGGGGACAGAGTGGGGCTTTGGGATTAGTTTTGGATTGATACACGGCTATCGGGAGTGAGCGGGGCACTGGGATTAGTTTGGGATTGATACAGGGCTATGGGGAGTGAGCGGGGCAGTGGGATTATTTTGCGGATTGATACAGGGCTATGGGGAGAGAGCGGGGCAGTGGGATTAGTTTGGGGATTGATACAGGGCAATGGGGAGACAGCGGGGCAGTTTGATTAGTTTGGGATTGATACAGGACTATCGGGAGTGAGCGGGGCACTGGGATTAGTTTGGGATTGATACAGGGCTATGGGGAGTGAGCGGGGCAGTGGGATTATTTTGCGGATTGATACAGGGCTATGGGGAGAGAGCGGGGCAGTGGGATTAGTTTGGGGATTGATACAGGGCAATGGGGAGACAGCGGGGCAGTTTGATTAGTTTGGGATTGATACAGGACTATGGGGAGAGAGCGGGACAGTGGGATTAGCTTGGGGATTGATACAGGGCTATGGGGAGAGAGCGGGGCAGTGGGATTAGTTTGGGGATTGATACAGGGCTATGGGGAGTGAGCGGGGCAGTGGGAATAGTTTGGGATTGATACAGGGCTATCCGGAGAGAGCGGGGCAGTGGGATTAGTTTGGGATTTGGTACAGGGCTATGGGGTGTGAGCGGGGCAGTGTGATTTGTTTGAGATTGATACAGGGCTATGGGGAGAGTGCAGGGCAGTGGGATTAGTTTGGGGATTAATACAGGGCTATGGGGAGAGAGCAGGGCAGTGGGATTAGTTTGGGGATTGATACAGGGCTATGGGGAGAGAGCGGGGCAGTGGGATTAGTTTGGGATTGATACAGGGCTATGGGGAGAGAGCGGGGCAGTGGGATTAGTTTGGGATTGATACAGGGCTATGGGGAGAGAGCGGGGCAGTGGAATTAGTTTGGGGATTGAAACAGGGCTATGGGGAGAGAGCGGGGCATTGGGATTAGTTTTGGATTGATACAGGGATATCGGGAGTGAGCAGGGCACTGGGATTAGTTTGTGATTGATACAGGGCTATGGGGAGTGAGCGGGGCAGTGGGATTATTTTGCGGATTGATACAGGGCTATGGGGAGAGAGCGGGGCAGTGGGATTAGTTTGGGGATTGATACAGGGCAATGGGGAGACAGCGGGGCAGTTTGATTCGTTTGGGATTGATACAGGACTATGGGGAGAGAGCGGGACAGTGGGATTAGCTTGGGGATTGATACAGGGCTATGGGGAGAGAGCGGGGCAGTGGGATTAGTTTGGGGATTGATACAGGGCTATGGGGAGTGAGCGGGGCAGTGGGAATAGTTTGGGATTGATACAGGGCTATCCGGAGAGAGCGGGGCAGTGGGATTAGTTTGGGATTTGATGCAGGGCTATGGGGTGAGAGCGGGGCAGTGTGATTTGTTTGGGATTGATACAGGGCTATGGGGAGAGTGCAGGACAGTGGGATTAGTTTGGGATTGATACAGAGCTATGGGGAGAGAGCGGGGCAGTGGGATTAGTTTGGGGATTGATACAGGGCTATGGGGAGAGAGCGGGGCAGTGTGATTAGTTTGGAATTGATACAGGGCAATCGGAAGAGAGCGGGGCAGTGGGATTCGTTTGGGGATTGATACAGGGCTATGGGGTGAGAGCAGGGCAGTCTGATTAGTTTGGGATTGATACAGGGTTATCGGGAGCGAGCGAGGCATTGGGAATAGTTTGGGATTGATACAGGGCTATCGGGAGAGATCGGGGCAGTGTGATTAGTTTGGGATTGATACAGGGCTATGGGGAGGGAGTGGGGCTTTGGGATTAGTTTAGGATTGATACAGGCCTATCGGGAGTGAGCGGGGCACTGGGATTAGTTTGGGATTGATACAGGGCTTTGGGGAGTGAGCGGGGCAGTGGGATTAGTTTGCGGATTGATACAGGGCTATGGGGAGTGAGCGGGGCAGTGGGATTAGTTTGGGATTGATACAGGGCTATGGGGAGAGAGCGGGGCAGTTGGATTAGTTTGGGATTGATAAACGGCTATGGGGAGAGAGCGGGGCAATGGGATTAGTTTTGGGGATTGATACAGGGCTTTGGGGATAGAGCGGGGCAGTGGGATTAGTTTGGGATTGATACAGGGCTATGGGGAGAGAGCAAGGCAGTGGGATTAGTTTGGGATTGATAAAGGGCTATGGGGAGAGAGCGGGGCAGTGGGATTAGTTTGGGATTGATACAGGGCTATGGGGAGAGAGCGGGGCAGTGGGATTAGTTTGGGGATTGAAACAGGGCTATGGGGAGAGAGCGGGGCATTGGGATTAGTTTGGGATTGATACAGGACT
The DNA here is from genome assembly GCF_052327205.1 of Somniosus microcephalus. Classification (NCBI taxonomy): domain Eukaryota; kingdom Metazoa; phylum Chordata; class Chondrichthyes; order Squaliformes; family Somniosidae; genus Somniosus; species Somniosus microcephalus. The sequence goes on along the minus strand of NW_028225637.1, from coordinate 103,342 downwards.
ATGGGGAGAGAGTGGGGCTTTGGGATTAGTTTTGGATTCATACAGGGCTATCGGGAGTGAGCGGGGCACTGGGATTAGTTTGGGATTGATACAGGGCTATGGGGAGTGAGCGGGGCAGCGGGATTAGTTTGCGGATTGATACAGGGCTATGGGGAGAGAGCGGGGCAGTGGGATTAGTTTGGGGATTGATACAGGGCTATGGGGAGAGAGCGAGGCATTGGGAATAGTTTGGGATTGATACAGGGCTATCGGGAGAGATCGGGGCAGTGTGATTAGTTTGGGATTGATACAGGGCTATGGGGTTTTGTATATTCCACATGTCCTGTGCTTGAAGTCTCTGACATTGGCCAGACATTGTTTTAGCATTTCATTGTCTTGGGCTGTTTACTATGAACATCTTTACCTGTTTCTGATCTACACAGGATGCAACAGATCAGAAAAACCTCCATTCAACAATGCGAATTCCTGTCTCTGCAAAGACATCATGCTGTTCCACAATGCAGGAATGTCGCAAACAGCTTTTGATAGCTGAGATCAACTTTAACCATTCAAACCTTTCAGGTAAAGAAGCTTCTAGATTCCGAGCCACAAATTGAATCGTTTAAGACAGAAAGAATGTCACAGAAATGTGATTTATTGCTGTTATTTTACAATTTACAAATATACACACAATTTGTGTCACTGAATTATAAACAAAAAGCAGGCAAAGCTATGACTTAACAGAAATAAACACTTGTTTTTCTTCCTGGACAGCAAAACCAGTCAGACTGACTTGCAAATGTTTACTGATATGTTGACGTAAAGATTTATAATTGACCAATTTCGCTTCTAATGTTTTTCTCTCAAACATTCTCCACAATATTAATCCCTGCTCTTGTCACAAGGAGTGTTGAATTATTTTAGGTACTTCGCAATTAAAAGCAGGAAACAAACTTCATTATACTCACAAATTTTAATCTCCTATTTCAAACATTCAAACCAAATCGAATTGTACGTTATCACTTTAATCAATGTATTTTCTGTGTCTCTCTCAATAAACAAAGAGTGGTTTCTTCTAAAGTAGCTTCCTGCAATTTTTATACATCATTACATAACTCTTGCTTCAATTAACACTCCACTAAATGTTTAAGAGGAAATCTATATTTACGTTATTCCTGCGACTTGTTAGGACTATCGAACGACAGACATTATAAAATGGTTTGTGTTTTTCCCCTTTCTTGGTTCTCTTCCTAAATGTCTTAATGGTATATTTTTAAAAAGTCATTAAAAAGTAATCTGTAACTCCTACAAATCCTCCCCTACCTTCCCCCTCCTCAACACCATGGTTGCAAGTTTGTGTAAAGCTACTCACTTCAGTCAATCACTCAAAATCAAATCTTGAGATATTTCAATTTGAAAACATTTTAACCATTTCAGAGCACTTTAAAAGCGTTTGGACTTCAAGACCTGGTTGAAACTTGTTTAGGTGAGGGGGAAATTGGCTTTTGCTTCAGTCTCTTCCAAAATCATGTTCGAAACTTAGGGGGAAAAAGTGTTTTTTACACTCATTTTTGGTGAAAAGTTCATTAAAAATCGTTAAAATCTTTCAAGTCTCACTGCAGCTTTGACAGAAGAAGTTGCTCCAAGTTTCTCCTTCCCCCTTCAATGCTGTCGTTAAACATCCGACAAAATAAAGTCTAATTCCAAACGGAGCTCCAATCAGAAAGTGAATAAAGTGGTTAAACTTCCGAAGAAGGCGGCGAGGTTATCTATCCCCAGCCTTGGCGATGAGCTGGGATCAGTTTTTGGAGATGTTGTTTCCTCTTTTTCTGTTGCCGTTCCCTCCGTCTCTAAGAGTCTGAGGTACAAACGGGGGCACAAACTATTTCCCTTTCTCGCAACATGATTTAAATAACCCTGGCTGATTTCCCTCTCTCTCTAACCCAGGGGTCACTGGACAATGATCAGGAGCAGGAACCCTGGCTGATTTTCCCCTCTCTCTAACCCAGGGGTCACTGGGCAGTGATCAGGAGCAGGAACCCTGCCTGATTTCCCCTCTCTCTAACCCAGGGATCACTGGACAGAGATCAGGAGCACGAACCCTGGCTCATTTCCCCTCTCTCTAACCCACGGGTCACTGGACAATGATCAGGAGCATGAACCCTGGATGGTTCCCCCTCTCTCTAGGTCACTGGATAGTGATCAGGAGCTGGAACCCTGGCTGATTTCCCTCTCTCTCTAACCCAGGGGTCACTGGACAATGATCAGGAGCAGGAACCCTGGCTGATTTCCCCTCTCTCTAACCCAGGGGTCACTGGATAGTGATCAGGAGCATGAACCCTGGCTGATTTCCCCTCTCTCTCTAACCCAGGTGTCACTGGACTGTGATAAGGAGCAGGAACCCTGGCTGATTTCACCTGTCTCTCTAACCCAGGGGTCACTGGACAGTGATCAGGAGCATGAATCCTGGCTGATTTCCCCTCTCTCTCTAACCCAGAGGTCACTGGGCAGTGATCAGGAGCAGGAACCCTGGCTGATTTCCCCTCTCTCTAACCGAGGGGTCACTGGACTGTGATCAGGAGCAGGAACCCTGGCTGATTTCCCCTCTCTCTCTAAACCAGGGTTCACTGGACTGTAATCAGGAGCAGGAACCCTGGCTGCTTTCATCTCTCTCTAACCCAAGGGTCATTGGACAGTGATCAGGAGCACGAACCCTGGCTGATTTCCCCTCTCTCTAACCCAGGGGTCACTGGACTGTGATCAGGAGCAGGAACCCTGGCTGATTTCCCCTCTATCTCTAACCCAGGGGTCACTGGACAGTGATCAGGAGCAGGAACCCTGGCTGGTTCCCCCTCTCTCTAAACCAGGGGTCACTGGACTGTGATCAGGAGCAGGAACCCTGGCTGATTTCCCTCTCTCTCTAACCCAGGGGTCACTGGGCAGTGATCAGGAGCAGGAACCCAGGCTGACTTCCCTTCTCTCCAACCAGGCGTCACTGGATAGTGTTCAGGAGCAGGAACCCTGGCTGATTTCCTCCTCTCTCTAACTCAGGGGTCACTGGATAGTGATCAGGAGCAGGAACCCTGGCTGATTTCCCCTCTCTCTCTAACCCAGAGGTCACTGGGCAGTGATCAGGAGCAGGAACCCTGGCTGATTTCCCCTCTCTCTAACCGAGGGGTCACTGGACTGTGATCAGGAGCAGGAACCCTGGCTGATTTCCCCTCTCTCTCTAACCCAGGGTTCACTGGACTGTAATCAGGAGCAGGAACCCTGGCTGCTTTCACCTCTCTCTCTAACCCAAGGGTCGTTGGACAGTGATCAGGAGCACGAACCCTGGCTGATTTCCCCTCTCTCTCTAACCCAGGGGTCACTGGACAGTGATCAGGAGCAGGAACCCTGGCTGGTTCCCCCTCTCTCTAACGCAGAGGTCACTGGATAGTGATCAGGAGCTGGAACCCGGGCTGGTTTCCCCTCTCTCTAACCCAGGGGTTACTGGACAATGATCAGGAGCAGCAACTCTCGCTGATTTCCCTCTCTCTCTAACCAGGGGTCACTGGATAGTGATCAGGAGCAGGAACCCTGGCTGATTTCACCTGTCTCTCTAACCCAGGGGTCACTGGAAAATGATCAGGAGCAGGAACCCTGGCTGACTTCCCCTCTCTCTAACCCAGGAGTCACTGGACAGTGATCAGGAGCAGGAACCCTGGCTGGTTCCCCCTCTCTCTAACCCAGGGGTCACTGGACTGTAATCAGGAGCAGGAACCCTGGCTGATTTCACCTGTCTCTCTAACCCAGGGGTCACTGGAAAATGATCAGGAGCAGGAACCCTGGCTGATTTCCCTCTCTCTCTATCCCAGGGGTCACTGGACAGTGATCAGGAGCAGGAACCCTGGCTGATTTCCCCCTCTCTCTAACCCAGGGGTCACTGGACAGTGATCAGGAGCAGGAACCCTGGCTGATTTCCCTCTCTCTCTATCCCAGGGGTCACTGGACTGTGATCAGGAGCAGGAACCCCAGCTGATTTCCTCTCTCTCTAACTCAGGGGTCACTGGGCAGTGATCAGGAGCAGGAACCCTGGCTGATTTCCCCTCTCTCTAACCCAGGGGTCACTGGGCAGTGATCAGGAGCAGAAACCCTGGCTGATTTCCCCTCTCTAACCCAGGGGTCACTGGACAGTGATCAGGAGCAGGAACCCTGGCTGAATTCCCCTCTCTCTCTAACCCAGGGGTCACTGGGCAGTGATCAGGAGCAGGAACCCAGGCTGATTTCCACTCTCTCTAACCCAGGGTTCACTGGGCAGTGATCAGGAGCAGGAACCCTGGCTGATTTCCCTCTCTCTCTAACCCAGGGGTCACTGGGCATTGATCAGGAGCAGGAATCCTGGCTGATTTCCCCTCTCTCTAACCCAGGGGTCAGTGGATAGTGATCAGGAGCATGAACCCTGGCTGATTTCCCCTCTCTCTAACCCAGGGGTCACTGGACTGTGATCAGGAGCATGAGCCCTGGCTGATTTCCCTCTCTCTCTAACCCAGGGTTCACTGTGCAGTGATCAGGAGCATGAACCCTGGCTGATTTCCCTCTCTCTCTAACCCAGGGGTCACTGGACTGTGATCAGGAGCATGAACCCTGGCTGATTTCCCTCTCTCTCTAACCCAGGGGTCAATGGGCAGTGATCAGGAGCAGGAACCCTGGCTGATTTCCCTCTCTCTCTAACCCAGGGGTCAATGGGCAGTGATCAGGAGCAGGAACCCTGGCTGATTACCCCTCTCTCTAACCCAGGGATCTCTGGATAGTGATCAGGAGCATGAACCCTGGCTGATTTCCCCTCTCTCTCTATCCCAGGGGTCACTGGACAGTGATCAGGAGCAGGAACCCTGGCTGATTTCCCTCTCTCTCTATCCCAGGGGTCACTGGACAGTGATCAGGAGCAGGAACCCTGGCTGATTTCCCTCTCTCTCTATCCCAGGGGTCACTGGACTGTGATCAGGAGCAGGAACCCCAGCTGATTTCCTCTCTCTCTAACTCAGGGGTCACTGGACAGTGATCAGGAGCAGGAACCCTGGCTGATTTCCCCCTCTCTCTAACCCAGGGGTCACTGGGCTGTGATCAGGAGCAGGAACCCTGGCTGATTTCCCCTCTCTCTAACCCAGGGGTCACTGGGCAGTGATCAGGAGCAGAAACCCTGGCTGATTTCCCCTCTCTAACCCAGGGGTCACTGGACAGTGATCAGGAGCAGGAACCCTGGCTGAATTCCCCTCTCTCTCTAACCCAGGGGTCACTGGGCAGTGATCAGGAGCAGGAACCCAGGCTGATTTCCACTCTCTCTAACCCAGGGTTCACTGGGCAGTGATCAGGAGCAGGAACCCTGGCTGTTTTCCCTCTCTCTCTAACCCAGGGGTCACTGGGCATTGATCAGGAGCAGGAATCCTGGCTGATTTCCCCTCTCTCTAACCCAGGGGTCAGTGGATAGTGATCAGGAGCATGAACCCTGGCTGATTTCCCCTCTCTCTAACCCAGGGGTCACTGGACTGTGATCAGGAGCATGAGCCCTGGCTGATTTCCCTCTCTCTCTAACCCAGGGTTCACTGTGCAGTGATCAGGAGCATGAACCCTGGCTGATTTCCCTCTCTCTCTAACCCAGGCGTCACTGGACTGTGATCAGGAGCATGAACCCTGGCTGATTTCCCTCTCTCTCTAACCCAGGGGTCAATGGGCAGTGATCAGGAGCAGGAACCCTGGCTGATTTCCCTCTCTCTCTAACCCAGGGGTCAATGGGCAGTGATCAGGAGCAGGAACCCTGGCTGATTTCCCCTCTCTCTAACCCAGGGGTCACTGGACTGTGATCAGGAGCATGAACCCTGGCTGATTTCCCCTCTCTAACCCAGGAGTCACTGGACAGTGATCAGGAGCAGGAACCCTGGCTGATTTCCCCTCTCTCTAACCCAGGGGTCACTGGGCAGTGACCAGCAGCAGGAACCCTGGTTGATTTCCCCTCTCTCTAACCCAGGGATCTCTGGATAGTGATCAGGAGCAGGAACCCTGGCTGATTTCCCCTCTCTCTAACCCAGGGATCTCTGGATAGTGATCAGGAGCAGGAACCCTGGCTGATTTCCCCTCTCTCTCTAACCCAGGGGTCACTGGACTGTGATCAGGAGCAGGAACCCTGGCTGATTTCCCCTCTCTCTAACCCAGGGATCTCTGGATAGTGATCAGGAGCAGGAACCCTGGCTGATTTCCCCTCTCTAACCCAGGAGTCACTGGACAGTGATCAGGAGCATGAACCCTGGCTGATTTCCCCTCTCTCTCTAACCCAGGGGTCACTGGACTGTGATCAGGAGCAGGAACCCAGGCTGATTTCCACTCTCTCAAACCAGGGTTCACTGGACAATGATCAGGAGCACGGACCCTGGCTGATTTCCCCTCTCTCTCTAACCCAGGTGTCACTCGACTGTGATCAGGAGCAGGAACCCTGGCTGATTTCCCCTCTCTCTAACCCAGGGGTCACTGGACTGTGATCAGGAGGAGGAACCCTGGCTGATTTCCCTCTCTCTCTAACCCAGGGGTCACTGGACAGTGATCAGGAGCAGGAACCCTGGCTGATTTCCCCTCTCTCTAACGCAGGGGTCACTGGGCAGTGATCAGGAGCAGGAACCCTGGCTGATTTCACCTCTCTCTCTAACCCAGGGGTCACTGGACAGTGATCAGGAGCAGGAACCCTGGCTGATTTCCCTCTCTCTCTAACCCAGGGGTCACTGGGCAGTGATCAGGAGCAGGAACCCTGGCTGATTTCACCTCTCTCTCTAACCCAGGGGTCACTGGACAGTGATCAGGAGCAGGAACCCTGGCTGATTTCCCTCTCTCTCTAACCCAGGGGTCACTGGGCAGTGATCAGGAGCAGGAACCCTGGCTGATTTCCCCTCTCTCTAACACAGGGGTCACTGGGCAGTGATCAGGAGCAGGAACCCTGGCTGATTTCCCCTCTCTCTAACCCAGGGGTCACTGGACAGCAATCAGGAGCAGGAACCCTGGCTGATTCCCCCTCTCTCTAAGCCAGTGGTCATTGGGCAGTGATCAGGAGCAGGGACCCTGGCTGATTTCCCCTCTCTCTCTAACCCAGGGGTCACTGGACTGTGATCAGGAGCAGGAACCCTGGCTGATTTCACCTCTCTCTCTAACCCAGGGGTCACTGGACAGTGATCAGGAGCAAGAACCCTGGCTGATTTCCCCTCTCTCTAACCCAGGGGTCACTGGACAATGATCAGGAGCAGGAACCCTGGCTGATTTCCCCTCTCTCTAACTCAGGGGTCACTGGATAGTGATCAGGAGCAGGAACCCTGGCTGATTTCCCCTCTCTCTCTAACCCAGAGGTCACTGGGCAGTGATCAGGAGCAGGAACCCTGGCTGATTTCCCCTCTCTCTAACCGAGGGGTCACTGGACTGTGATCAGGAGCAGGAACCCTGGCTGATTTCCCCTCTCTCTCTAACCCAGGGTTCACTGGACTGTAATCAGGAGCAGGAACCCTGGCTGCTTTCACCTCTCTCTCTAACCCAAGGGTCGTTGGACAGTGATCAGGAGCACGAACCCTGGCTGATTTCCCCTCTCTCTCTAACCCAGGGGTCACTGGACAGTGATCAGGAGCAGGAACCCTGGCTGGTTCCCCCTCTCTCTAACGCAGAGGTCACTGGATAGTGATCAGGAGCTGGAACCCGGGCTGGTTTCCCCTCTCTCTAACCCAGGGGTTACTGGACAATGATCAGGAGCAGCAACTCTCGCTGATTTCCCTCTCTCTCTAACCAGGGGTCACTGGATAGTGATCAGGAGCAGGAACCCTGGCTGATTTCACCTGTCTCTCTAACCCAGGGGTCACTGGAAAATGATCAGGAGCAGGAACCCTGGCTGATTTCCCCTCTCTCTAACCCAGGAGTCACTGGACAGTGATCAGGAGCAGGAACCCTGGCTGGTTCCCCCTCTCTCTAACCCAGGGGTCACTGGACTGTAATCAGGAGCTGGAACCCGGGCTGATTTCCCCTCTCTCTAACCCAGGAGTCACTGGACAGTGATCAGGAGCACGAACCCTGGCTGATTTCCCTCTCTCTCTCACCCAGGTGTCACTGGACTGTGATCAGGAGCAGGAACCCTGGCTGATTTCCCCCTCTCTCTAACCCAGGGGTCACTGGACAGTGATCAGGAGCTAGAACCCGGGCTGATTTCCCCTCTCTCTAACCCAGGAGTCACTGGACAGTGATCAGGAGCACGAACCCTGGCTGATTTCCCTCTCTCTCTCACCCAGGTGTCACTGGACTGTGATCAGGAGCAGGAACCCTGGCTGATTTCCCCTCTCTCTAACCCAGGGGTCACTGGACAGTGATCAGGAGCAGGAACCCTGGCTGATTTCCCCCTCTCTCTAACCCAGGGGTCACTGGACAGTGATCAGGAGCAGGAACCCTGGCTGATTTCCCTCTCTCTCTATCCCAGGGGTCACTGGACTGTGATCAGGAGCAGGAACCCCAGCTGATTTCCTCTCTCTCTAACTCAGGGGTCACTGGGCAGTGATCAGCAGCAGGAACCCAGGCTGATTGCCCTCTCTCTCTAACCCAGGGGTCACTGGACAGTGATCAGGAGCATGAACCCTGGCTGATTTCCCCTCTCTCTCTAACCCAGGGGTCACTGGGCAGTGATCAGGAGCAGAAACCCTGGCTGATTTTCCCCTCTCTCTAACCCAGGAGTCACTGGACAGTGATCAGGAGCAGAAACCCTGGCTGATTTTCCACTCTCTCTAACCCAGGGTTCACTGGGCAGTGATCAGGAGCAGGAACCCTGGCTGATTTCCCTCTCTCTCTAACCCAGGGGTCACTGGGCATTGATCAGGAGCAGGAATCCTGGCTGATTTCCCCTCTCTCTAACCCAGGGGTCAGTGGATAGTGATCAGGAGCATGAACCCTGGCTGATTTCCCCTCTCTCTAACCCAGGGGTCACTGGACTGTGATCAGGAGCATGAGCCCTGGCTGATTTCCCTCTCTCTCTAACCCAGGGGTCACTGGACTGTGATCAGGAGCATGAATCCTGGCTGATTTCCCTCTCTCTCTAACCCAGGGGTCAATGGGCAGTGATCAGGAGCAGGAACCCTGGCTGATTTCCCTCTCTCTCTAACCCAGGGGTCAATGGGCAGTGATCAGTAGCAGGAACCCTGGCTGATTTCCCCTCTCTCTAACCCAGGGATCTCTGGATAGTGATCAGGAGCATGAACCCTGGCTGATTTCCCCTCTCTAACCCAGGAGTCACTGGACAGTGATCAGGAGCAGGAACCCTGGCTGATTTCCCCTCTCTCTAACCCAGGGGTCACTGGGCAGTGACCAGCAGCAGGAACCCTGGTTGATTTCCCCTCTCTCTAACCCAGGGATCTCTGGATAGTGATCAGGAGCATGAACCCTGTCTGATTTCCCCTCTCTCTCTAACCCAGGGGTCACTGGACTGTGATCAGGAGCAGGAACCCTGGCTGATTTCCCCTCTCTCTCTAACCCAGGGGTCACTGGACTGTGATCAGGAGCAGGAACCCTGGCTGATTTCCCCTCTCTCTAACCCAGGGATCTCTGGATAGTGATCAGGAGCAGGAACCCTGGCTGATTTCCCCTCTCTAACCCAGGAGTCACTGGACAGTGATCAGGAGCATGAACCCTGGCTGATTTCCCCTCTCTCTCTAACCCAGGGGTCACTGGACTGTGATCAGGAGCAGGAACCCAGGCTGATTTCCACTCTCTCAAACCAGGGTTCACTGGACAATGATCAGGAGCACGAACCCTGGCTGATTTCCCCTCTCTCTCTAACCCAGGTGTCACTGGACAGTGATCAGGAGCAGGAACCCTGGCTGATTTCCCCTCTCTCTAACCCAGGGGTCACTGGACTGTGATCAGGAGGAGGAACCCTGGCTGATTTCCCTCTCTCTCTAACCCAGGGGTCACTGGACAGTGATCAGGAGCAGGAACCCTGGCTGATTTCCCCTCTCTCTAACCCAGGGGTCACTGGGCAGTGATCAGGAGCAGGAACCCTGGCTGATTTCACCTCTCTCTCTAACCCAGGGGTCACTGGACAGTGATCAGGAGCAGGAACCCTGGCTGATTTCCCTCTCTCTCTAACCCAGGGGTCACTGGGCAGTGATCAGGAGCAGGAACCCTGGCTGATTTCACCTCTCTCTCTAACCCAGGGGTCACTGGACAGTGATCAGGAGCAGGAACCCTGGCTGATTTCCCTCTCTCTCTAACCCAGGGGTCACTGGGCAGTGATCAGGAGCAGGAACCCTGGCTGATATCCCCTCTCTCTAACACAGGGGTCACTGGGCAGTGATCAGGAGCAGGAACCCTGGCTGATTTCCCCTCTCTCTAACCCAGGGGTCACTGGACAGCAATCAGGAGCAGGAACCCTGGCTGATTCCCCCTCTCTCTAAGCCAGTGGTCATTGGGCAGTGATCAGGAGCAGGGACCCTGGCTGATTTCCCCTCTCTCTCTAACCCAGGGGTCACTGGACTGTGATCAGGAGCAGGAACCCTGGCTGATTTCACCTCTCTCTCTAACCCAGGGGTCACTGGACAGTGATCAGGAGCAAGAACCCTGGCTGATTTCCCCTCTCTCTAACCCAGGGGTCACTGGACAATGATCAGGAGCAGGAACCCTGGCTGATTTCCCCTCTCTCTAACTCAGGGGTCACTGGACAGTGATCAGGAGCAGGAACCCTGGCTGATTTCCCCTCTCTCTAACCCAGAGGTCACTGGACAATGATCAGGAGCAGGAACCCTGGCTGATTTCCCTCTCTCTCTAACCCAGGAGTCACTGGACAGTGATCAGGAGCAGGAACCCTGGCTGATTTCCCCTCTCGCAAACCCAGGGGTCACTGGACAATGATCAGGAGCAGGAACCCTGGCTGATTTCCCCTCTCTCTAACCCAGGAGTCACTGGACAGTGATCAGGAGCAGGAACCCTGGCTGGTTCCCCCTCTCTCTAACCCAGGGGTCACTGGACTGTAATCAGGAGCAGGAACCCTGGCTGGTTTCCCCTCTCTCTAACCCAGGGTTCACTGGACTGTAATCAGGAGCTGGAACCCGGGCTGATTTCCCCTCTCTCTAACCCAGGAGTCACTGGACAGTGATCAGGAGCACGAACCCTGGCTGATTTCCCTCTCTCTCTAACCCAGGGGTCAATGGGCAGTGATCAGGAGCAGGAACCCTGGCTGATTTCCCTCTCTCTCTAACCCAAGGGTCACTGGACTGTGATCAGGAGCAGGAACCCTGGCTGATTTCCCTCTCTCTCTCACCCAGGTGTCACTGGACTGTGATCAGGAGCAGGAACCCTGGCTGATTTCCCTCTCTCTCTATCCCAGGGGTCACTGGACAGTGATCAGGAGCAGGAACCCTGGCTGATTTCCCTCTCTCTCTATCCCAGGGGTCACTGGACTGTGATCAGGAGCAGGAACCCCAGCTGATTTCCTCTCTCTCTAACTCAGGGGTCACTGGGCAGTGATCAGGAGCAGGAACCCTGGCTGATTTCCCCTCTCTCTAACCCAGGGGTCACTGGGCAGTGATCAGGAGCAGAAACCCTGGCTGATTTCCCCTCTCTAACCCAGGGGTCACTGGACAGTGATCAGGAGCAGGAACCCTGGCTGAATTCCCCTCTCTCTCTAACCCAGGGGTCACTGGGCAGTGATCAGGAGCAGGAACCCAGGCTGATTTCCACTCTCTCTAACCCAGGGTTCACTGGGCAGTGATCAGGAGCAGGAACCCTGGCTGATTTCCCTCTCTCTCTAACCCAGGGGTCACTGGGCATTGATCGGGAGCAGGAATCCTGGCTGATTTCCCCTCTCTCTAACCCAGGGGTCAGTGGATAGTGATCAGGAGCATGAACCCTGGCTGATTTCCCCTCTCTCTAACCCAGGGGTCACTGGACTGTGATCAGGAGCATGAGCCCTGGCTGATTTCCCTCTCTCTCTAACCCAGGGTTCACTGTGCAGTGATCAGGAGCATGAACCCTGGCTGATTTCCCTCTCTCTCTAACCCAGGGGTCACTGGACTGTGATCAGGAGCATGAACCCTGGCTGATTTCCCTCTCTCTCTAACCCAGGGGTCAATGGGCAGTGATCAGGAGCAGGAACCCTGGCTGATTTCCCTCTCTCTCTAACCCAGGGGTCAATGGGCAGTGATCAGGAGCAGGAACCCTGGCTGATTTCCCCTCTCTCTAACCCAGGGGTCACTGGACTGTGATCAGGAGCATGAACCCTGGCTGATTTCCCCTCTCTAACCCAGGAGTCACTGGACAGTGATCAGGAGCAGGAACCCTGGCTGATTTCCCCTCTCTCTAACCCAGGGGTCACTGGGCAGTGACCAGCAGCAGGAACCCTGGTTGATTTCCCCTCTCTCTAACCCAGGGATCTCTGGATAGTGATCAGGAGCAGGAACCCTGGCTGATTTCCCCTCTCTCTAACCCAGGGATCTCTGGATAGTGATCAGGAGCAGGAACCCTGGCTGATTTCCCCTCTCTCTCTAACCCAGGGGTCACTGGACTGTGATCAGGAGCAGGAACCCTGGCTGATTTCCCCTCTCTCTAACCCAGGGATCTCTGGATAGTGATCAGGAGCAGGAACCCTGGCTGATTTCCCCTCTCTAACCCAGGAGTCACTGGACAGTGATCAGGAGCATGAACCCTGGCTGATTTCCCCTCTCTCTCTAACCCAGGGGTCACTGGACTGTGATCAGGAGCAGGAACCCAGGCTGATTTCCACTCTCTCAAACCAGGGTTCACTGGACAATGATCAGGAGCACGAACCCTGGCTGATTTCCCCTCTCTCTCTAACCCAGGTGTCACTCGACTGTGATCAGGAGCAGGAACCCTGGCTGATTTCCCCTCTCTCTAACCCAGGGGTCACTGGACTGTGATCAGGAGGAGGAACCCTGGCTGATTTCCCTCTCTCTCTAACCCAGGGGTCACTGGACAGTGATCAGGAGCAGGAACACTGGCTGATTTCCCCTCTCTCTAACCCAGGGGTCACTGGGCAGTGATCAGGAGCAGGAACCCTGGCTGATTTCACCTCTCTCTCTAACCCAGGGGTCACTGGACAGTGATCAGGAGCAGGAACCCTGGCTGATTTCCCTCTCTCTCTAACCCAGGGGTCACTGGGCAGTGATCAGGAGCAGGAACCCTGGCTGATTTCACCTCTCTCTCTAACCCAGGGGTCACTGGACAGTGATCAGGAGCAGGAACCCTGGCTGATTTCCCTCTCTCTCTAACCCAGGGGTCACTGGGCAGTGATCAGGAGCAGGAACCCTGGCTGATTTCCCCTCTCTCTAACACAGGGGTCACTGGGCAGTGATCAGGAGCAGGAACCCTGGCTGATTTCCCCTCTCTCTAACCCAGGGGTCACTGGACAGCAATCAGGAGCAGGAACCCTGGCTGATTCCTCCTCTCTCTAAGCCAGTGGTCATTGGGCAGTGATCAGGAGCAGGGACCCTGGCTGATTTCCCCTCTCTCTCTAACCCAGGGGTCACTGGACTGTGATCAGGAGCAGGAACCCTGGCTGATTTCACCTCTCTCTCTAACCCAGGGGTCACTGGACAGTGATCAGGAGCAAGAACCCTGGCTGATTTCCCCTCTCTCTAACCCAGGGGTCACTGGACAATGATCAGGAGCAGGAACCCTGGCTGATTTCCCCTCTCTCTAACTCAGGGGTCACTGGACAGTGATCAGGAGCAGGAACCCTGGCTGATTTCCCCTCTCTCTAACCCAGGGGTCACTGGACAATGATCAGGAGCAGGAACCCTGGCTGAATTCCCCGCTCTCGAACCCAGTGGTCACTGGTCAGTGATCAGGAGCAGGAACCCTGGCTGATTTCCTCCTCTCTCTAACCCAGGAGTCACTGGGCAGTGATCAGGAGCAGGAACCCCGGCTGATTTCCCCCTCTCTCTAAACCAGGGGTCACTGGGCAGTGATCAGGAGCAGGAACCCTGGCTGATTTCTCCTCTTTCCAACCCAGGGGTCACTGGGCAGTGATCAGGAGCAGGAACCCTGGCTGATTTCCCCTCTTTCCAACCCAGTGGTCACTGGTCAGTGATCAGGAGCAGGAACCCTGGTTGATTTCCTCCTCTCTCTAACCCAGGAGTCACTGGGCAGTGATCAGGAGCAGGAACCCCGGCTGATTTCCCCCTCTCTCTAACCCAGGGGTCACTGGACAGTGATCAGGAGCAGGAACCCTGGCTGATTTCCCTCTCTCTCTAACCCAGGGGTCACTGGGCAGTGATCAGGAGCAGGAACCCTGGCTGATTTCCCCTCTCTCTAACCCAGGGGTCACTGGGCAGTGATCAGGAGCAGGAACCCTGGCTGATTTCCCCTCTCTCTAACCCAGGGGTCACTGGACAGCGATCAGGAGCAGGAACCCTGGCTGATTCCCCCTCTCTCTAAGCCAGTGGTCATTGGGCAGTGATCAGGAGCAGGTACCCTGGCTGATTTCCCCTCTCTCTCTAACCCAGGGGTCACTGGACTGTGATCAGGAGCAGGAACCCTGGCTGATTTCACCTCTCTCTCTAACCCAGGGATCACTGGACAGTGATCAGGAGCAAGAACCCTGGCTGATTTCCCCTCTCTCTAACCCAGGGGTCACTGGACAATGATCAGGAGCAGGAACCCTGGCTGAATTCCCCGCTCTCTAACCCAGTGGTCACTGGTCAGTGATCAGGAGCAGGAACCCTGGCTGATTTCCTCCTCTCTCTAACCCAGGAGTCACTGGGCAGTGATCAGGAGCAGGAACCCCGGCTGATTTCCCCCTCTCTCTAAACCAGGGGTCACTGGGCAGTGATCAGGAGCAGGAACCCTGGCTGATTTCCCCTCTTTCCATCCCAGGGGTGACTGGGCAGTGATCAGGAGCAGGAAACCTGGCTGATTTCCCCTCTCTCTAACCCAGGAGTCACTGGACAGTAATCAGGAGCAGGAACCCTGGCTGATTTCCCATCTCTCTCTAACCCATGGGTCACTGGACAGTGATCAGGAGCAGGAATCCTGGCTGATTTCCCATCTCTCTAACACAGAGATCACTGGATAGTGATCAGGAGCGGGATAAGCATGGGATTGATCCGGGGCAATGGGGAGTGAGCGTGGCAGTAGGATTAGTTTGTGATGGATACAGGGCTAGAGGAGAGAGCTGGGCAGTGGGATTAGTTTGGGATTGATACAGGGCTATGGGGAGAGAGGGTGCAGTGGGATTAGTTTGGATATAACACAGGGCTATGGGGTGAAAGCAGGGCAGTGGACTTACGTTGGGGATTGATACAGGGCTATGGGGAGAGAGCGGGGCAGTGGGATTTGTTTGGGATTGATACAGGGCTATGGGGAGAAAGCGGGGCAGTGGGATTAATTTGGGGATTGATACAGGGCTATGGGGAGAAAGCGGGGCAGTGGGATTTGTTTGGATATAACACAGGGCTATGGGGAGAAAGCGGGCAGTGGCATTTGTTTGGCTATAACACAGGGCTATGGGGAGAAAGCGGGCAGTGGGCTTACGTTGGGGACTGATACAGGGCTATGGGGTGAGAGCAGGGCAGTCTGATTAGTTTGGGATTGATACAGGGTTATCGGGAGCGAGTGAGGCATTGGGAATAGTTTGGGATTGATACAGGGCTATGGGGAGAGAGCGGTGCAGTGGGATTTGTTTGGATATAACACAGGGCTATGGGGAGAAAGCAGGGCAGTGGACTTATGTTGGGGATTGATACAGGGCTATGGGGAGAGAGCGGTGCAGTGGGATTTGTTTGGATATAACACAGGGCTATGGGGAGAAAGCAGGGCAGTGGACATATGTTGGGGATTGATACAGGGCTATGGGGAGAAAGCAGGGCAGTGGACTTATGTTGGGGATTGATACAGAGCTCTGGGGAGAAAGCGGGGCAGTGGGATTAATTTGGGGATTGATACAGGGCTATGGGGAGAAAGCGGGGCAGTGGGATTAGTTTGGATATAACACAGGGCTATGGGGAGAAAGCGGGCAGTGGGATTTGTTTGGATATAACACAGGGCTATGGGGAGAAAGCGGGCAGTGGGCTTACGTTGGGGATTGATACAGGGCTATGGGGAGAGTGCAGGGCAGTGGAAATAGTTTGTGATTGATACAGGGCTATGGGGAGAGAGCGCGGCAGTGGGATTAGGTTGGGGACTGATACAGGGCTATGGGGAGAGAGCGGGGCAGTGGGATTAGGTTGGCGATTGATAAAGGGCTAACAGGAGAGAGCAGGGCAGTGGGATTAGTTTGGGACTGAGACAGAGGGTTGTCAAGTAGCTGTTCCTAGTCCACTTTGGACAGATCCTGCCTTATCATATTAAAATCGGCCTGTTGTTTGCTAAATTTCCCCACTGAACTCACGGTTAATCTGCTTTATCAAAACGTGCCTGGACCTCCTGGTATATTTCAATACTGAACCTCGGTAGATTAAATAAAAGTGTTACCGTGATTTGATTTAAATGAAGAGGAGGGATTCACATGCGGATGAATGTTGGTCTGCAGATATCTGGGTACACCTTAGAAAAATGAAGCAAATAAAAGACAATTAAAGTCTGTTCTGGGTATTCCTACTGAGATTTGAATGAATTTTAGGCCGTGAGACTCACTGTCTTATACACAGGAGAGAAGGATTACATCAAACAAAGATAATGGCCCTGAAATCATGGTCTCCGTACCAATGACTTAGGCCTTGGTAGAGGCCCCGCAAGTTCCGTGTTTCCGTCTGCGCTGTGTATGCGCTGAATCCCCGGACTTGCAATCTATCAAGGTTTGCTACAGAATCGATAGAGTAAAGCTCTCTTTAAACCAGCCCATCAAAAACTCCCAGGGCAGGAACAACACGGGTTAGATACAGAGTGAAGCTCCCTCTACACTGTCCCATCAAACACTCCCAAGGCAGGTACTGCACGGGTTAGATACAGACAAAAAGCTCCCTCGACACTGTCCCATCAAACATTCCCAAGGCAGGTGCTGCACGGGTTAGATATATATAGTAATGCTCCCTCTACACTGTCCCATCAAACACTCCCAGGACTATGGGGAGAGAACGTGGCAGTGGGGTTAGTTTGGGATTGATGCAGGGCTATGGGGAGAGAGTGGGGCAGTGGGATTAGTTTGGGATTGATTCAGGGCTATGGGGGGAGAGCAGAGCAGTGGGATTAGTTTGGGATCAAGACAGAGCTATGGGGGGAAAGCGAGGCAGTGGGATTACTTTGGGATTGATACAGGGCTTTGGGGAGAGAGCGGGGCAGTGGGATTAGATTGGGGATTGATACAGGGCTACGGGGAGTCAGCAGGGCAGTGGGATTAGTTTGGGGATTGATACAGGGTATGGGGAGAGAGCGGGGCAGTGGGATTAGTTTGGGGATTGATACAGGGCTATGGGGAGAGAGCAGGGCAGTGGGATTAGTTTGGGGATTGATACAGGGCTATGGGGAGAGAGTGGGGCAGTGGGATTAGTTTGGGATTGATTCAGGGCTATGGGGGGAGAGCAGAGCAGTGGGATTAGTTTGGGATTGATACAGGGCCATGGGGAGAGAGCGGGGCAGTGGGATTAGATTGGGGATTGATACAGGGCTACGGGGAGTCAGCAGGGCAGTGGGATTAGTTTGGGGATTGATACAGGGTATGGGGAGAGAGCGGGGCAGTGGGATTAGTTTGGGGATTGATACAGGGCTATGGGGAGAGAGCAGGGCAGTGGGATTAGTTTGGGGATTGATACAGGGCTATGGGGAGAGAGTGGGGCAGTGGGATTAGTTTGGGATTGATTCAGGGCTATGGGGGGAGAGCAGAGCAGTGGGATTAGTTTGGGATTGATACAGGGCCATGGGGAGAGAGCGGGGCAGTGGGATTAGTTTGGGGGTTGAAACAGGGCTATGGGGAGAGAGCGGGGCATTGGGATTAGTTTGGGATTGATACAGGACAATGGGGAGAGAGTGGGGCTTTGGGATTAGTTTTGGATTGATACAGGGCTATCGGGAGTGAACGGGGCACTGGGATTAGTTTGGGATTGATACAGGACTATGGGGAGAGAGTGGGGCTTTGGGATTAGTTTTGGATTGATACAGGGCTATCGGGAGTGAGCGGGGCACTGGCATTAGTTTGGGATTGATACAGGGCTATGGGGAGTGAGCGGGGCAGTGGGATTAGTTTGCGGATTGATACAGGGCTATGGGGAGAGAGCGGGGCAGTGGGATTAGTTTGCGGATTGATACAGGGCTATGGGGAGAGAGCGGGGACGTTTGATTAGTTTGGGGATTGATACAGGGCTATGTAGAGAGCGGGGCAGTGGGATTAGTTTGGGATTGATACAGGGCTATCGGGAGAAATCGAGGCAGTGGGATTAGTTTGAGATTGATACAGGGCTATGGGGAGAGAGCGGGGTCGTGGGATTAATTTGGGATTGATACAGGGCTATGGGGAGAGAGCGGGGCAGTGGGATTAGTTTGGGATTGATACAGGGCTATGGGGAGAGAGCGGGGCAGTGGGATTAGTTTGGGATTTGATACAGGGCTATGGGGTGAGAGCGGGGCAGTGTGATTTGTTTGTAATTGATACAGGGCTATGGGGAGAGTGCGGGGCAGTGGGATTAATTTGGGATTGATACAGAGCTATGGGGAGAGAGCGGGGCAGTGGGATTAGGTTGGGGACTGATACAGGGCTATGGGGAGAGAGCGAGGCAGTGGGATTCGGTTGGCGATTGATAAAGGGCTAACAGGAGAGAGCAGGGCAGTGGGATTAGTTTGGGGCTGAGACAGAGGGTTGTCAAGTAGCTGTTCCTAGTCCACGTTGGACAGATCCTGCCTTAAAATCGGCCTGTTGTTTGCTAAATTTCCCCACTGAACTCATTGTTAATCTGCTTTATCAAAACGTGCCTGGATCTCCTGGTATATTTCAATACTGAACCTTGGTAGATTAAATAAAAGTGTTACCGTGATTTGATTTAAATGCAGAGGAGGGATTCACATGCGGATGAATGTTGGTCTGCAGATATCTGGGTACACCTTAGAAAAATGAAGCAAATAAAAGACAATTAAAGTCTGTTCTGGGTATTCCTACTGAGATTTGAATGAATTTTAGGCCGTGAGACTCACTGTCTTATACACAGGAGTGAAGGATTACATCAAACAAAGATAATGGCCCTGAAATCATGGTCTCCGTACCAACGACTTAGGCCTTGGTAGAGGCCCCGCAAGTTCCGTGTTTCCGTCTGCGCTGTGTATGTGCTGAATCCCCGGACTTGCAATCTATCAAGGTTTGCTACAGAATCGATAGAGTAAAGCTCTCTTTAAACCAGCCCATCAAAAACTCCCAGGGCAGGAACAAGACGGGTTAGATACAGAGTGAAGCTCCCTCTACACTGTCCCATCAAACACTCCCAACGCAGGTACTGCACGGGTTAGATACAGAGTAAAGCTCCCTCTACGCTGTCCCATCAAACACTCCCAAGGCAGGTACAGCACGGGTTACATATAGAGTAATGCTCCCTCTACACTGTCCCATGAAACACTCCCAAGGCAGGTACCGCACAGGTTAGATACAGACAAAAAGCTGCCTCTACACTGTCCCATCAAACATTCCCAAGGCAGGTGCTGCACGGGTTAGATATATATAGTAATGCTCCCTCTACACTGTCCCATCAAACACTCCCAGGGCTATGGGGAGAGAACGTAGCAGTGGGGTTAGTTTGGGAATGATGCAGGGCTATGGGCAGAGAGTGGGGCAGAGGGATTAGTTTGGAATTGATGCAGGGCTATTGGGAAAAGTTTGGGATTGAGGCAGGGCTATGGGGAGAGAGTGGGGCAGTGGGATTAGTTTGGGATTGATACAGGGCTATGGTGAGAGAGCGGGGCAGTGGGATTAGTTTGGGGTTGGTACAGGACTATGGGGAGAGAGCGGGGCAGTGGGATTAGTTTGGGGATTGATACAGGGCTATGGGGAGAGAGCGGGGCAGTGGGATTAGTTTGGGGATTGATACAGGGCTATGGGGAGAGAGCGGGGCAGTGGGATTTGTTTGGGATTGATACAGGGCTTTGGGGAGAAAGCAGGGCAGTGGAAATAGTTTGTGATTGATACAGGGCTATAGGGAGAAAGCGGGGCAGTGGGATTAGTTTGGTGATTGATACAGGGCTATGGGGAGAAAGCGGGGCAGTGGGATTAGTTTCGGGATTGATACAGGGCTATGGGGAGAAAGCGGGGCAGTGGGATTAGTTTGGTGATTGATACAGGGCTATGGGGAGAGAGCGGGGCAGTGGGATTTGTTTGGGATTGATACAGGGCTATGGGGAGAAAGCGGGGCAGTGGGATTAGTTTCGGGATTGATACAGGGCTATGGGGAGAAAGCGGGGCAGTGGGATTAGTTTGGTGATTGATACAGGGCTATGGGGAGAGAGCGGGGCAGCGGGATTAGTTTGGGGATTGAAACAGGGCTATGGGGAGAGAGCGGGGCATTGGGATTAGTTTGGGATTGATACAGGACTATGGGGACAGAGTGGGGCAGTGGGATTAGTTTCGGGATTGATACAGGGCTATGGGGAGAGAGCGGGGCAGTGGGATTAGTTTGGGGATTGAAACAGGGCTATGGGGAGAGAGCGGGGCATTGGGATTAGTTTGGGATTGATACAGGACTATGGGGACAGAGTGGGGCTTTGGGATTAGTTTTGGATTGATACACGGCTATCGGGAGTGAGCGGGGCACTGGGATTAGTTTGGGATTGATACAGGGCTATGGGGAGTGAGCGGGGCAGTGGGATTATTTTGCGGATTGATACAGGGCTATGGGGAGAGAGCGGGGCAGTGGGATTAGTTTGGGGATTGATACAGGGCAATGGGGAGACAGCGGGGCAGTTTGATTAGTTTGGGATTGATACAGGACTATCGGGAGTGAGCGGGGCACTGGGATTAGTTTGGGATTGATACAGGGCTATGGGGAGTGAGCGGGGCAGTGGGATTATTTTGCGGATTGATACAGGGCTATGGGGAGAGAGCGGGGCAGTGGGATTAGTTTGGGGATTGATACAGGGCAATGGGGAGACAGCGGGGCAGTTTGATTAGTTTGGGATTGATACAGGACTATGGGGAGAGAGCGGGACAGTGGGATTAGCTTGGGGATTGATACAGGGCTATGGGGAGAGAGCGGGGCAGTGGGATTAGTTTGGGGATTGATACAGGGCTATGGGGAGTGAGCGGGGCAGTGGGAATAGTTTGGGATTGATACAGGGCTATCCGGAGAGAGCGGGGCAGTGGGATTAGTTTGGGATTTGGTACAGGGCTATGGGGTGAGAGCGGGGCAGTGTGATTTGTTTGGGATTGATACAGGGCTATGGGGAGAGTGCAGGGCAGTGGGATTAGTTTGGGGATTAATACAGGGCTATGGGGAGAGAGCAGGGCAGTGGAATTAGTTTGGGGATTGAAACAGGGCTATGGGGAGAGAGCGGGGCATTGGGATTAGTTTTGGATTGATACAGGGCTATCGGGAGTGAGCAGGGCACTGGGATTAGTTTGTGATTGATACAGGGCTATGGGGAGTGAGCGGGGCAGTGGGATTATTTTGCGGATTGATACAGGGCTATGGGGAGAGAGCGGGGCAGTGGGATTAGTTTGGGGATTGATACAGGGCAATGGGGAGACAGCGGGGCAGTTTAATTAGTTTGGGATTGATACAGGACTATGGGGAGAGAGCGGGACAGTGGGATTAGCTTGGGGATTGATACAGGGCTATGGGGAGAGAGCGGGGCAGTGGGATTAGTTTGGGGATTGATACAGGGCTATGGGGAGTGAGCGGGGCAGTGGGAATAGTTTGGGATTGATACAGGGCTATCCGGAGAGAGCGGGGCAGTGGGATTAGTTTGGGATTTGATGCAGGGCTATGGGGTGAGAGCGGGGCAGTGTGATTTGTTTGGGATTGATACAGGGCTATGGGGAGAGTGCAGGACAGTGGGATTAGTTTGGGATTGATACAGAGCTATGGGGAGAGAGCGGGGCAGTGGGATTAGTTTGGGGATTGATACAGGGCTATGGGGAGAGAGCGGGGCAGTGTGATTAGTTTGGAATTGATACAGGGCAATCGGAAGAGAGCGGGGCAGTGGGATTCGTTTGGGGATTGATACAGGGCTATGGGGTGAGAGCAGGGCAGTCTGATTAGTTTGGGATTGATACAGGGTTATCGGGAGCGAGCGAGGCATTGGGAATAGTTTGGGATTGATACAGGGCTATCGGGAGAGATCGGGGCAGTGTGATTAGTTTGGGATTGATACAGGGCTATGGGGAGGGAGTGGGGCTTTGGGATTAGTTTAGGATTGATACAGGCCTATCGGGAGTGAGCGGGGCACTGGGATTAGTTTGGGATTGATACAGGGCTTTGGGGAGTGAGCGGGGCAGTGGGATTAGTTTGCGGATTGATACAGGGCTATGGGGAGTGAGCGGGGCAGTGGGATTAGTTTGGGATTGATACAGGGCTATGGGGAGAGAGCGGGGCAGTTGGATTAGTTTGGGATTGATAAACGGCTATGGGGAGAGAGCGGGGCAATGGGATTAGTTTTGGGGATTGATACAGGGCTTTGGGGAGATAGCGGGGCAGTGTGATTAGTTTGGGATTGATGCAGGACTATGGGGAGAGAGCGGGGCAGTGGGATTAGTTTAGGATTGATGTAGGGCTATGGGGGGAGAGCGGGGCAGTGGGATTAGGTTGGGGACTGATACAGGGCTATGGGGAGAGAGCGAGGCAGTGGGATTAGGTTGGCGATTGATAAAGGGCTAACAGGAGAGAGCAGGGCAGTGGGATTAGTTTGGGACTGAGACAGAGGGTTGTCAAGTAGCTGTTCCCAGTCCACTTTGGACAGATCCTGCCTTATCATATTAAAATCGGCCTGTTGTTTGCTAAATTTCCCCACTGAACTCATTGTTAATCTGCTTTATCAAAACGTGCCTGGATCTCCTGGTATATTTTAATACTGAACCTCGGTAGATTAAATGAAAGTGTTACCGAGAATTGATTTAATGCAGAGGAGGGATTCACATGCGGATGAATGTTGGTCTGCAGATATCTGGGTACACCGTAGAAAAATGAAGCAAATAAAAGACAATTAAAGTCTGTTCTGGGTATTTTTACTGAGATTTGAATGAATTTTAGGCCGTGAGACCCACTGTCTTATGCACAGGAGTGAAGGATTACATCAAACAAAGATAATGGCCCTGAAATCATGGTCCCTGTAGCAACGACTTAGGCCTTGGTAGAGGCCCCGCAAGTTCCGTGTTTCCGTCTGCGCTGTGTGTGCGCTGAATCCCCGGACTTGCAATCTATCAAGGTTTGCTACAGAATCGATAGAGAAAAGCTCTCTTTAAACCAGCCCATCAAAAACTCCCAGGGCAGGAACAACACGGGTTAGATACAGAGTGAAGCTCCCTCTACACTGTCCCATCAAACACTCCCATGGCAGGGACTGCACGGGTCAGATACAGAGTAAAGCTCCCTCTATGCTGTCCCATCAAACACTCCCAAGGCAGGTACAGCACGGGTTAGATATAGAGTAATGCTCCCTCTACACTGTCCCATCAAACACTCCCAAGGCAGGTACCGCACGGGTTAGATACAGACAAAAACCTCCCTCTACACTGTCCCATCAAACATTCCCAAGGCAGGTGCTGCACGGGTTAGATATATATAGTAATGCTCCCTCTACACTGTCCCATCAAACACTCCCAGGGCTATGGGGAGAGAACGTGGCAGTGGGGTTAGTTTGGGAATGATGCAGGGCTATGGGCGGAGACTGGGGCAGAGGGATTAGTTTGGAATTGATGCAGGGCTATGGGGGGAGAGCAGGGCAGTGGGGTTAGTTTGGGATCAAGACAGAGCTATGGGGGGAAAGCGAGGCACTGGGATTAGTTTGGGATTGATACAGGGCTATGGGGAGAGAGCGGGGCAGTGGGATTAGATTGGGGATTGATACAGGGCTATGGGGAGTCAGCAGGGCCGTGGGATTAGTTTGGGGATTGATACAGGGTATGGGGAGAGAGCGGGGCAGTGGGATTAGTTTGGGGATTGATACAGGGCTATGGGGAGAGAGCAAGGCAGTGGGATTAGTTTGGGATTGATAAAGGGCTATGGGGAGAGAGCGGGGCAGTGGGATTAGTTTGGGATTGATACAGGGCTATGGGGAGAGAGCGGGGCAGTGGGATTAGTTTGGGGATTGAAACAGGGCTATGGGGATAGAGCGGGGCAGTGGGATTAGTTTGGGATTGATACAGGGCTATGGGGAGAGAGCAAGGCAGTGGGATTAGTTTGGGATTGATAAAGGGCTATGGGGAGAGAGCGGGGCAGTGGGATTAGTTTGGGATTGATACAGGGCTATGGGGAGAGAGCGGGGCAGTGGGATTAGTTTGGGGATTGAAACAGGGCTATGGGGAGAGAGCGGGGCATTGGGATTAGTTTGGGATTGATACAGGACTATGGGGAGAGAGTGGGGCTTTGGGATTAGTTTTGGATTCATACAGGGCTATCGGGAGTGAGCGGGGCACTGGGATTAGTTTGGGATTGATACAGGGCTATGGGGAGTGAGCGGGGCAGCGGGATTAGTTTGCGGATTGATACAGGGCTATGGGGAGAGAGCGGGGCAGTGGGATTAGTTTGGGGATTGATACAGGGCTATGGGGAGAGAGCGAGGCATTGGGAATAGTTTGGGATTGATACAGGGCTATCGGGAGAGATCGGGGCAGTGTGATTAGTTTGGGATTGATACAGGGCTATGGGGTTTTGTATATTCCACATGTCCTGTGCTTGAAGTCTCTGACATTGGCCAGACATTGTTTTAGCATTTCATTGTCTTGGGCTGTTTACTATGAACATCTTTACCTGTTTCTGATCTACACAGGATGCAACAGATCAGAAAAACCTCCATTCAACAATGCGAATTCCTGTCTCTGCAAAGACATCATGCTGTTCCACAATGCAGGAATGTCGCAAACAGCTTTTGATAGCTGAGATCAACTTTAACCATTCAAACCTTTCAGGTAAAGAAGCTTCTAGATTCCGAGCCACAAATTGAATCGTTTAAGACAGAAAGAATGTCACAGAAATGTGATTTATTGCTGTTATTTTACAATTTACAAATATACACACAATTTGTGTCACTGAATTATAAACAAAAAGCAGGCAAAGCTATGACTTAACAGAAATAAACACTTGTTTTTCTTCCTGGACAGCAAAACCAGTCAGACTGACTTGCAAATGTTTACTGATATGTTGACGTAAAGATTTATAATTGACCAATTTCGCTTCTAATGTTTTTCTCTCAAACATTCTCCACAATATTAATCCCTGCTCTTGTCACAAGGAGTGTTGAATTATTTTAGGTACTTCGCAATTAAAAGCAGGAAACAAACTTCATTATACTCACAAATTTTAATCTCCTATTTCAAACATTCAAACCAAATCGAATTGTACGTTATCACTTTAATCAATGTATTTTCTGTGTCTCTCTCAATAAACAAAGAGTGGTTTCTTCTAAAGTAGCTTCCTGCAATTTTTATACATCATTACATAACTCTTGCTTCAATTAACACTCCACTAAATGTTTAAGAGGAAATCTATATTTACGTTATTCCTGCGACTTGTTAGGACTATCGAACGACAGACATTATAAAATGGTTTGTGTTTTTCCCCTTTCTTGGTTCTCTTCCTAAATGTCTTAATGGTATATTTTTAAAAAGTCATTAAAAAGTAATCTGTAACTCCTACAAATCCTCCCCTACCTTCCCCCTCCTCAACACCATGGTTGCAAGTTTGTGTAAAGCTACTCACTTCAGTCAATCACTCAAAATCAAATCTTGAGATATTTCAATTTGAAAACATTTTAACCATTTCAGAGCACTTTAAAAGCGTTTGGACTTCAAGACCTGGTTGAAACTTGTTTAGGTGAGGGGGAAATTGGCTTTTGCTTCAGTCTCTTCCAAAATCATGTTCGAAACTTAGGGGGAAAAAGTGTTTTTTACACTCATTTTTGGTGAAAAGTTCATTAAAAATCGTTAAAATCTTTCAAGTCTCACTGCAGCTTTGACAGAAGAAGTTGCTCCAAGTTTCTCCTTCCCCCTTCAATGCTGTCGTTAAACATCCGACAAAATAAAGTCTAATTCCAAACGGAGCTCCAATCAGAAAGTGAATAAAGTGGTTAAACTTCCGAAGAAGGCGGCGAGGTTATCTATCCCCAGCCTTGGCGATGAGCTGGGATCAGTTTTTGGAGATGTTGTTTCCTCTTTTTCTGTTGCCGTTCCCTCCGTCTCTAAGAGTCTGAGGTACAAACGGGGGCACAAACTATTTCCCTTTCTCGCAACATGATTTAAATAACCCTGGCTGATTTCCCTCTCTCTCTAACCCAGGGGTCACTGGACAGTGATCAGGAGCAGGAACCCTGGCTGATTTCCCTCTCTCTCTAACCCAGGGGTCACTGGACAATGATCAGGAGCAGGAACCCTGGCTGATTTTCCCCTCTCTCTAACCCAGGGGTCACTGGGCAGTGATCAGGAGCAGGAACCCTGCCTGATTTCCCCTCTCTCTAACCCAGGGATCACTGGACAGAGATCAGGAGCACGAACCCTGGCTCATTTCCCCTCTCTCTAACCCACGGGTCACTGGACAATGATCAGGAGCATGAACCCTGGATGGTTCCCCCTCTCTCTAGGTCACTGGATAGTGATCAGGAGCTGGAACCCTGGCTGATTTCCCTCTCTCTCTAACCCAGGGGTCACTGGACAATGATCAGGAGCAGGAACCCTGGCTGATTTCCCCTCTCTCTAACCCAGGGGTCACTGGATAGTGATCAGGAGCATGAACCCTGGCTGATTTCCCCTCTCTCTCTAACCCAGGTGTCACTGGACTGTGATAAGGAGCAGGAACCCTGGCTGATTTCACCTGTCTCTCTAACCCAGGGGTCACTGGACTGTGATCAGGAGCAGGAACCCTGGCTGATTTCCCCCCTCTCTCTAAACCAGGGGTCACTGGGCAGTGATCAGGAGCAGGAACCCAGGCTGATTTCCCCTCTCTCTAACCCAGGGGTCACTGGACAGTGATCAGGAGCATGAATCCTGGCTGATTTCCCCTCTCTCTCTAACCCAGAGGTCACTGGGCAGTGATCAGGAGCAGGAACCCTGGCTGATTTCCCCTCTCTCTAACCGAGGGGTCACTGGACTGTGATCAGGAGCAGGAACCCTGGCTGATTTCCCCTCTCTCTCTAACCCAGGGTTCACTGGACTGTAATCAGGAGCAGGAACCCTGGCTGCTTTCATCTCTCTCTAACCCAAGGGTCATTGGACAGTGATCAGGAGCACGAACCCTGGCTGATTTCCCCTCTCTCTAACCCAGGGGTCACTGGACTGTGATCAGGAGCAGGAACCCTGGCTGATTTCCCCTCTATCTCTAACCCAGGGGTCACTGGACAGTGATCAGGAGCAGGAACCCTGGCTGGTTCCCCCTCTCTCTAACCCAGGGGTCACTGGGCAGTGATCAGGAGCAGGAACCCTGGCTGATTTCCCTCTCTCTCTAACCCAGGGGTCACTGGGCAGTGATCAGGAGCAGGAACCCAGGCTGACTTCCCTTCTCTCTAACCAGGCGTCACTGGATAGTGTTCAGGAGCAGGAACCCTGGCTGATTTCCTCCTCTCTCTAACTCAGGGGTCACTGGATAGTGATCAGGAGCAGGAACCCTGGCTGATTTCCCCTCTCTCTCTAACCCAGAGGTCACTGGGCAGTGATCAGGAGCAGGAACCCTGGCTGATTTCCCCTCTCTCTAACCGAGGGGTCACTGGACTGTGATCAGGAGCAGGAACCCTGGCTGATTTCCCCTCTCTCTCTAACCCAGGGTTCACTGGACTGTAATCAGGAGCAGGAACCCTGGCTGCTTTCACCTCTCTCTCTAACCCAAGGGTCGTTGGACAGTGATCAGGAGCACGAACCCTGGCTGATTTCCCCTCTCTCTCTAACCCAGGGGTCACTGGACAGTGATCAGGAGCAGGAACCCTGGCTGGTTCCCCCTCTCTCTAACGCAGAGGTCACTGGATAGTGATCAGGAGCTGGAACCCGGGCTGGTTTCCCCTCTCTCCAACCCAGGGGTTACTGGACAATGATCAGGAGCAGGAACTCTCGCTGATTTCCCTCTCTCTCTAACCAGGGGTCACTGGATAGTGATCAGGAGCAGGAACCCTGGCTGATTTCACCTGTCTCTCTAACCCAGGGGTCACTGGAAAATGATCAGGAGCAGGAAGCCTGGCTGATTTCCCCTCTCTCTAACCCAGGAGTCACTGGACAGTGATCAGGAGCAGGAACCCTGGCTGGTTCCCCCTCTCTCTAACCCAGGGGTCACTGGACTGTAATCAGGAGCAGGAACCCTGGCTGATTTCCCCTCTCTCTAACCCAGGGTTCACTGGACTGTAATCAGGAGCTGGAACCCGGGCTGATTTCCCCTCTCTCTAACCCAGGAGTCACTGGACAGTGATCAGGAGCACGAACCCTGGCTGATTTCCCTCTCTCTCTCACCCAGGTGTCACTGGACTGTGATCAGGAGCAGGAACCCTGGCTGATTTCCCCCTCTCTCTAACCCAGGGGTCACTGGACAGTGATCAGGAGCTGGAACCCGGGCTGATTTCCCCTCTCTCTAACCCAGGAGTCACTGGACAGTGATCAGGAGCACGAACCCTGGCTGATTTCCCTCTCTCTCTCACCCAGGTGTCACTGGACTGTGATCAGGAGCAGGAACCCTGGCTGATTTCCCTCTCTCTCTATCCCAGGGATCACTGGACAGTGATCAGGAGCAGGAACCCTGGCTGATTTCCCCCTCTCTCTAACCCAGGGGTCACTGGACAGTGATCAGGAGCAGGAACCCTGGCTGATTTCCCTCTCTCTCTATCCCAGGGGTCACTGGACTGTGATCAGGAGCAGGAACCCCAGCTGATTTCCTCTCTCTCTAACTCAGGGGTCACTGGGCAGTGATCAGGAGCAGGAACCCTGGCTGATTTCCCCTCTCTCTAACCCAGGGGTCACTGGGCAGTGATCAGGAGCAGAAACCCTGGCTGATTTCCCCTCTCTCTAACCCAGGGGTCACTGGGCAGTGATCAGGAGCAGGAACCCTGGCTGAATTCCCCTCTCTCTCTAACCCAGGGGTCACTGGGCAGTGATCAGGAGCAGGAACCCAGGCTGATTTCCACTCTCTCTAACCCAGGGTTCACTGGGCAGTGATCAGGAGCAGGAACCCTGGCTGATTTCCCCTCTCTCTAACCCAGGGGTCACTGGACTGTGATCAGGAGCATGAGCCCTGGCTGATTTCCCTCTCTCTCTAACCCAGGGTTCACTGTGCAGTGATCAGGAGCATGAACCCTGGCTGATTTCCCTCTCTCTCTAACCCAGGGGTCACTGGACTGTGATCAGGAGCATGAACCCTGGCTGATTTCCCTCTCTCTCTAACCCAGGGGTCAATGGGCAGTGATCAGGAGCAGGAACCCTGGCTGATTTCCCTCTCTCTCTAACCCAGGGGTCAATGGGCAGTGATCAGGAGCAGGAACCCTGGCTGATTTCCCCTCTCTCTAACCCAGGGATCTCTGGATAGTGATCAGGAGCATGAACCCTGGCTGATTTCCCCTCTCTAACCCAGGAGTCACTGGACAGTGATCAGGAGCAGGAACCCTGGCTGATTTCCCCTCTCTCTAACCCAGGGGTCACTGGGCAGTGACCAGCAGCAGGAACCCTGGTTGATTTCCCCTCTCTCTAACCCAGGGATCTCTGGATAGTGATCAGGAGCATGAACCCTGTCTGATTTCCCCTCTCTCTCTAACCCAGGGGTCACTGGACTGTGATCAGGAGCAGGAACCCTGGCTGATTTCCCCTCTCTCTCTAACCCAGGGGTCACTGGACTGTGATCAGGAGCAGGAACCCTGGCTGATTTCCCCTCTCTCGAACCCAGGGATCTCTGGATAGTGATCAGGAGCAGGAACCCTGGCTGATTTCCCCTCTCTAACCCAGGAGTCACTGGACAGTGATCAGGAGCATGAACCCTGGCTGATTTCCCCTCTCTCTCTAACCCAGGGGTCACTGGACTGTGATCAGGAGCAGGAACCCAGGCTGATTTCCACTCTCTCAAACCAGGGTTCACTGGACAATGATCAGGAGCACGAACCCTGGCTGATTTCCCCTCTCTCTCTAACCCAGGTGTCACTCGACTGTGATCAGGAGCAGGAACCCTGGCTGATTTCCCCTCTCTCCAACCCAGGGGTCACTGGACTGTGATCAGGAGGAGGAACCCTGGCTGATTTCCCTCTCTCTCTAACCCAGGGGTCACTGGACAGTGATCAGGAGCAGGAACCCTGGCTAATTTCCCCTCTCTCTAACCCAGGGGTCACTGGGCAGTGATCAGGAGCAGGAACCCTGGCTGATTTCACCTCTCTCTCTAACCCAGGGGTCACTGGACAGTGATCAGGAGCAGGAACCCTGGCTGATTTCCCTCTCTCTCTAACCCAGGGGTCACTGGGCAGTGATCAGGAGCAGGAACCCTGGCTGATTTCACCTCTCTCTCTAACCCAGGGGTCACTGGACAGTGATCAGGAGCAGGAACCCTGGCTGATTTCCCTCTCTCTCTAACCCAGGGGTCACTGGGCAGTGATCAGGAGCAGGAACCCTGGCTGATTTCCCCTCTCTCTAACACAGGGGTCACTGGGCAGTGATCAGGAGCAGGAACCCTGGCTGATTTCCCCTCTCTCTAAGCCAGTGGTCATTGGGCAGTGATCAGGAGCAGGGACCCTGGCTGATTTCCCCTCTCTCTCTAACCCAGGGGTCACTGGACTGTGATCAGGAGCAGGAACCCTGGCTGATTTCACCTCTCTCTCTAACCCAGGGGTCACTGGACAGTGATCAGGAGCAAGAACCCTGGCTGATTTCCCCTCTCTCTAACCCAGGGGTCACTGGACAATGATCAGGAGCAGGAACCCTGGCTGATTTCCCCTCTCTCTAACTCAGGGGTCACTGGACAGTGATCAGGAGCAGGAACCCTGGCTGATTTCCCCTCTCTCTAACCCAGAGGTCACTGGACAATGATCAGGAGCAGGAACCCTGGCTGATTTCCCTCTCTCTCTAACCCAGGACTCACTGGACAGTGATCAGGAGCAGGAACCCTGGCTGATTTCACCTCTCTCTCTAACCCAGGGGTCACTGGACAGTGATCAGGAGCAAGAACCCTGGCTGATTTCCCCTCTCTCTAACCCAGGGGTCACTGGACAATGATCAGGAGCAGGAACCCTGGCTGATTTCCCCTCTCTCTAACCCAGGGGTCACTGGACAATGATCAGGAGCAGGAACCCTGGCTGATTTCCCCTCTCTCTAACCCAGGAGTCACTGGACAGTGATCAGGAGCAGGAACCCTGGCTGGTTCCCCCTCTCTCTAACCCAGGGGTCACTGGACTGTGATCAGGAGCAGGAACCCAGGCTGATTTCCACTCTCTCAAACCAGGGTTCACTGGACAATGATCAGGAGCACGAACCCTGGCTGATTTCCCCTCTCTCTCTAACCCAGGTGTCACTCGACTGTGATCAGGAGCAGGAACCCTGGCTGATTTCCCCTCTCTCTAACCCAGGGGTCACTGGACTGTGATCAGGAGGAGGAACCCTGGCTGATTTCCCTCTCTCTCTAACCCAGGGGTCACTGGACAGTGATCAGGAGCAGGAACCCTGGCTGATTTCCCCTCTCTCTAACCCAGGGGTCACTGGGCAGTGATCAGGAGCAGGAACCCTGGCTGATTTCACCTCTCTCTCTAACCCAGGGGTCACTGGACAGTGATCAGGAGCAGGAACCCTGGCTGATTTCCCTCTCTCTCTAACCCAGGGGTCACTGGGCAGTGATCAGGAGCAGGAACCCTGGCTGATTTCACCTCTCTCTCTAACCCAGGGGTCACTGGACAGTGATCAGGAGCAGGAACCCTGGCTGATTTCCCTCTCTCTCTAACCCAGGGGTCACTGGGCAGTGATCAGGAGCAGGAACCCTGGCTGATTTCCCCTCTCTCTAACACAGGGGTCACTGGGCAGTGATCAGGAGCAGGAACCCTGGCTGATTTCCCCTCTCTCTAACCCAGGGGTCATTGGACAGCAATCAGGAGCAGGAACCCTGGCTGATTCCCCCTCTCTCTAAGCCAGTGGTCATTGGGCAGTGATCAGGAGCAGGGACCCTGGCTGATTTCCCCTCTCTCTCTAACCCAGGGGTCACTGGACTGTGATCAGGAGCAGGAACCCTGGCTGATTTCACCTCTCTCTCTAACCCAGGGGTCACTGGACAGTGATCAGGAGCAAGAACCCTGGCTGATTTCCCCTCTCTCTAACCCAGGGGTCACTGGACAATGATCAGGAGCAGGAACCCTGGCTGATTTCCCCTCTCTCTAACTCAGGGGTCACTGGACAGTGATCAGGAGCAGGAACCCTGGCTGATTTCCCCTCTCTCTAACCCAGGGGTCACTGGACAATGATCAGGAGCAGGAACCCTGGCTGAATTCCCCGCTCTCGAACCCAGTGGTCACTGGTCAGTGATCAGGAGCAGGAACCCTGGCTGATTTCCTCCTCTCTCTAACCCAGGAGTCACTGGGCAGTGATCAGGAGCAGGAACCCCGGCTGATTTCCCCCTCTCTCTAAACCAGGGGTCACTGGGCAGTGATCAGGAGCAGGAACCCTGGCTGATTTCCCCTCTTTCCAACCCAGGGGTCACTGGGCAGTGATCAGGAGCAGGAACCCTGGCTGATTTCCCCTCTTTCCAACCCAGTGGTCACTGGTCAGTGATCAGGAGCAGGAACCCTGGTTGATTTCCTCCTCTCTCTAACCCAGGAGTCACTGGGCAGTGATCAGGAGCAGGAACCCTGGCTGATTCCCCCTCTCTCTAAGCCAGTGGTCATTGGGCAGTGATCAGGAGCAGGTACCCTGGCTGATTTCCCCTCTCTCTCTAACCCAGGGGTCACTGGACTGTGATCAGGAGCAGGAACCCTGGCTGATTTCACCTCTCTCTCTAACCCAGGGGTCACTGGACAGTGATCAGGAGCAAGAACCCTGGCTGATTTCCCCTCTCTCTAACCCAGGGGTCACTGGACAATGATCAGGAGCAGGAACCCTGGCTGAATTCCCCGCTCTCTAACCCAGTGGTCACTGGTCAGTGATCAGGAGCAGGAACCCTGGCTGATTTCCTCCTCTCTCTAACCCAGGAGTCACTGGGCAGTGATCAGGAGCAGGAACCCCGGCTGATTTCCCCCTCTCTCTAAACCAGGGGTCACTGGGCAGTGATCAGGAGCAGGAACCCTGGCTGATTTCCCCTCTTTCCAACCCAGGGGTGACTGGGCAGTGATCAGGAGCAGGAACCCTGGCTGATTTCCCCTCTCTCTAACCCAGGAGTCACTGGACAGTAATCAGGAGCAGGAACCCTGGCTGATTTCCCATCTCTCTCTAACCCATGGGTCACTGGACAGTGATCAGGAGCAGGAATCCTGGCTGATTTCCCATCTCTCTAACACAGAAATCACTGGATAGTGATCAGGAGCGGGATAAGCATGGGATTGATCCGGGGCAATGGGGAGTGAGCGTGGCAGTAGGATTAGTTTGTGATTGATACAGGGCTAGAGGAGAGAGCTGGGCAGTGGGATTAGTTTGGGATTGATACAGGGCTATGGGGAGAGAGGGTGCAGTGGGATTAGTTTGGATATAACACAGGGCTATGGGGTGAAAGCAGGGCAGTGGACTTACGTTGGGGATTGATACAGGGCTATGGGGAGAGAGCGGGGCAGTGGGATTTGTTTGGGATTGATACAGGGCTATGGGGAGAAAGCGGGGCAGTGGGATTAATTTGGGGATTGATACAGGGCTATGGGGAGAAAGCGGGGCAGTGGGATTTGTTTGGATATAACACAGGGCTATGGGGAGAAAGCGGGCAGTGGCATTTGTTTGGCTATAACACAGGGCTATGGGGAGAAAGCGGGCAGTGGGCTTACGTTGGGGATTGATACAGGGCTATGGGGAGAGAGCAGGGCAGTGGAAATAGTTTGTGATTGATACAGGGCTATGGGGAGAAAGCAGGGCAGTGGGATTAGTTTGGGGATTGATACAGGGCTATGGGGTGAGAGCAGGGCAGTCTGATTAGTTTGGGATTGATACAGGGTTATCGGGAGCGAGTGAGGCATTGGGAATAGTTTGGGATTGATACAGGGCTATGGGGAGAGAGCGGTGCAGTGGGATTTGTTTGGATATAACACAGGGCTATGGGGAGAAAGCAGGGCAGTGGACTTATGTTGGGGATTGATACAGGGCTATGGGGAGAGAGCGGGGCTGTGGGATTTGTTTCGGATTGATACAGAGCTATGGGGAGAAAGCGGGGCAGTGGGATTAATTTGGGGATTGATACAGGGCTATGGGGAGAAAGCGGGGCAGTGGGATTAGTTTGGATATAACACAGGGCTATGGGGAGAAAGCGGGCAGTGGGATTTGTTTGGATATAACACAGGGCTATGGGGAGAAAGCGGGCAGTGGGCTTACGTTGGGGATTGATACAGGGCTATGGGGAGAGTGCAGGGCAGTGGAAATAGTTTGTGATTGATACAGGGCTATGGGGAGAGAGCGCGGCAGTGGGATTAGGTTGGGGACTGATACAGGGCTATGGGGAGAGAGCGGGGCAGTGGGATTAGGTTGGCGATTGATAAAGGGCTAACAGGAGAGAGCAGGGCAGTGGGATTAGTTTGGGACTGAGACAGAGGGTTGTCAAGTAGCTGTTCCTAGTCCACTTTGGACAGATCCTGCCTTATCATATTAAAATCGGCCTGTTGTTTGCTAAATTTCCCCACTGAACTCACGGTTAATCTGCTTTATCAAAACGTGCCTGGATCTCCTGGTATATTTCAATACTGAACCTCGGTAGATTAAATAAAAGTGTTACCGTGATTTGATTTAAATGAAGAGGAGGGATTCACATGCGGATGAATGTTGGTCTGCAGATATCTGGGTACACCTTAGAAAAATGAAGCAAATAAAAGACAATTAAAGTCTGTTCTGGGTATTCCTACTGAGATTTGAATGAATTTTAGGCCGTGAGACTCACTGTCTTATACACAGGAGAGAAGGATTACATCAAACAAAGATAATGGCCCTGAAATCATGGTCTCCGTACCAATGACTTAGGCCTTGGTAGAGGCCCCGCAAGTTCCGTGTTTCCGTCTGCGCTGTGTATGCGCTGAATCCCCGGACTTGCAATCTATCAAGGTTTGCTACAGAATCGATAGAGTAAAGCTCTCTTTAAACCAGCCCATCAAAAACTCCCAGGGCAGGAACAACACGGGTTAGATACAGAGTGAAGCTCCCTCTACACTGTCCCATCAAACACTCCCAAGGCAGGTACTGCACGGGTTAGATACAGACAAAAAGCTCCCTCGACACTGTCCCATCAAACATTCCCAAGGCAGGTGCTGCACGGGTTAGATATATATAGTAATGCTCCCTCTACACTGTCCCATCAAACACTCCCAGGACTATGGGGAGAGAACGTGGCAGTGGGGTTAGTTTGGGATTGATGCAGGGCTATGGGGAGAGAGTGGGGCAGTGGGATTAGTTTGGGATTGATTCAGGGCTATGGGGGGAGAGCAGAGCAGTGGGATTAGTTTGGGATCAAGACAGAGCTATGGGGGGAAAGCGAGGCAGTGGGATTACTTTGGGATTGATACAGGGCTTTGGGGAGAGAGCGGGGCAGTGGGATTAGATTGGGGATTGATACAGGGCTACGGGGAGTCAGCAGGGCAGTGGGATTAGTTTGGGGATTGATACAGGGTATGGGGAGAGAGCGGGGCAGTGGGATTAGTTTGGGGATTGATACAGGGCTATGGGGAGAGAGCAGGGCAGTGGGATTAGTTTGGGGATTGATACAGGGCTATGGGGAGAGAGTGGGGCAGTGGGATTAGTTTGGGATTGATTCAGGGCTATGGGGGGAGAGCAGAGCAGTGGGATTAGTTTGGGATTGATACAGGGCCATGGGGAGAGAGCGGGGCAGTGGGATTAGATTGGGGATTGATACAGGGCTACGGGGAGTCAGCAGGGCAGTGGGATTAGTTTGGGGATTGATACAGGGTATGGGGAGAGAGCGGGGCAGTGGGATTAGTTTGGGGATTGATACAGGGCTATGGGGAGAGAGCAGGGCAGTGGGATTAGTTTGGGGATTGATACAGGGCTATGGGGAGAGAGTGGGGCAGTGGGATTAGTTTGGGATTGATTCAGGGCTATGGGGGGAGAGCAGAGCAGTGGGATTAGTTTGGGATTGATACAGGGCCATGGGGAGAGAGCGGGGCAGTGGGATTAGTTTGGGGGTTGAAACAGGGCTATGGGGAGAGAGCGGGGCATTGGGATTAGTTTGGGATTGATACAGGACAATGGGGAGAGAGTGGGGCTTTGGGATTAGTTTTGGATTGATACAGGGCTATCGGGAGTGAACGGGGCACTGGGATTAGTTTGGGATTGATACAGGACTATGGGGAGAGAGTGGGGCTTTGGGATTTGTTTTGGATTGATACAGGGCTATCGGGAGTGAGCGGGGCACTGGCATTAGTTTGGGATTGATACAGGGCTATGGGGAGTGAGCGGGGCAGTGGGATTAGTTTGCGGATTGATACAGGGCTATGGGGAGAGAGCGGGGCAGTGGGATTAGTTTGCGGATTGATACAGGGCTATGGGGAGAGAGCGGGGACGTTTGATTAGTTTGGGGATTGATACAGGGCTATGTAGAGAGCGGGGCAGTGGGATTAGTTTGGGATTGATACAGGGCTATCGGGAGAGATCGAGGCAGTGGGATTAGTTTGAGATTGATACAGGGCTATGGGGAGAGAGCGGGGTCGTGGGATTAATTTGGGATTGATACAGGGCTATGGGGAGAGAGCGGGGCAGTGGGATTAGTTTGGGATTTGATACAGGGCTATGGGGTGAGAGCGGGGCAGTGTGATTTGTTTGTAATTGATACAGGGCTATGGGGAGAGTGCGGGGCAGTGGGATTAATTTGGGATTGATACAGAGCTATGGGGAGAGAGCGGGGCAGTGGGATTAGGTTGGGGACTGATACAGGGCTATGGGGAGAGAGCGAGGCAGTGGGATTCGGTTGGCGATTGATAAAGGGCTAACAGGAGAGAGCAGGGCAGTGGGATTAGTTTGGGGCTGAGACAGAGGGTTGTCAAGTAGCTGTTCCTAGTCCACTTTGGACAGATCCTGCCTTAAAATCGGCCTGTTGTTTGCTAAATTTCCCCACTGAACTCATTGTTAATCTGCTTTATCAAAACGTGCCTGGATCTCCTGGTATATTTCAATACTGAACCTTGGTAGATTAAATAAAAGTGTTACCGTGATTTGATTTAAATGCAGAGGAGGGATTCACATGCGGATGAATGTTGGTCTGCAGATATCTGGGTACACCTTAGAAAAATGAAGCAAATAAAAGACAATTAAAGTCTGTTCTGGGTATTCCTACTGAGATTTGAATGAATTTTAGGCCGTGAGACTCACTGTCTTATACACAGGAGTGAAGGATTACATCAAACAAAGATAATGGCCCTGAAATCATGGTCTCCGTACCAACGACTTAGGCCTTGGTAGAGGCCCCGCAAGTTCCGTGTTTCCGTCTGCGCTGTGTATGTGCTGAATCCCCGGACTTGCAATCTATCAAGGTTTGCTACAGAATCGATAGAGTAAAGCTCTCTTTAAACCAGCCCATCAAAAACTCCCAGGGCAGGAACAAGACGGGTTAGATACAGAGTGAAGCTCCCTCTACACTGTCCCATCAAACACTCCCAACGCAGGTACTGCACGGGTTAGATACAGAGTAAAGCTCCCTCTACGCTGTCCCATCAAACACTCCCAAGGCAGGTACAGCACGGGTTACATATAGAGTAATGCTCCCTCTACACTGTCCCATGAAACACTCCCAAGGCAGGTACCGCACAGGTTAGATACAGACAAAAAGCTGCCTCTACACTGTCCCATCAAACATTCCCAAGGCAGGTG
This sequence comes from Somniosus microcephalus, assembly GCF_052327205.1. NCBI lineage: Eukaryota > Metazoa > Chordata > Chondrichthyes > Squaliformes > Somniosidae > Somniosus > Somniosus microcephalus. Next base: position 65,307 of record NW_028225637.1, on the reverse strand, counting down.
CTGCACGGGTTAGATATATATAGTAATGCTCCCTCTACACTGTCCCATCAAACACTCCCAGGGCTATGGGGAGAGAACGTAGCAGTGGGGTTAGTTTGGGAATGATGCAGGGCTATGGGCAGAGAGTGGGGCAGAGGGATTAGTTTGGAATTGATGCAGGGCTATTGGGAAAAGTTTGGGATTGAGGCAGGGCTATGGGGAGAGAGTGGGGCAGTGGGATTAGTTTGGGATTGATTCAGGGCTATGGGGGGAGAGCAGGGCAGTGGGATTAGTTTGGGATCAAGACAGAGCTATGGGGGGAAAGCGAGGCAGTGGGATTAGTTTGGGATTGATACAGGGCTATGGTGAGAGAGCGGGGCAGTGGGATTAGTTTGGGGTTGGTACAGGACTATGGGGAGAGAGCGGGGCAGTGGGATTAGTTTGGGGATTGATACAGGGCTATGGGGAGAGAGCGGGGCAGTGGGATTAGTTTGGGGATTGATACAGGGCTATGGGGAGAGAGCGGGGCAGTGGGATTTGTTTGGGATTGATACAGGGCTTTGGGGAGAAAGCAGGGCAGTGGAAATAGTTTGTGATTGATACAGGGCTATGGGGAGAAAGCGGGGCAGTGGGATTAGTTTGGTGATTGATACAGGGCTATGGGGAGAGAGCGGGGCAGTGGGATTTGTTTGGGATTGATACATGGCTATGGGGAGAAAGCGGGGCAGTGGGATTAGTTTGGTGATTGATACAGGGCTATGGGGAGAGAGCGGGGCAGCGGGATTAGTTTGGTGATTGATACAGGGCTATGGGGAGAGAGCGGGGCAGCGGGATTAGTTTGGGGATTGAAACAGGGCTATGGGGAGAGAGCGGGGCATTGGGATTAGTTTGGGATTGATACAGGACTATGGGGACAGAGTGGGGCTTTGGGATTAGTTTTGGATTGATACACGGCTATCGGGAGTGAGCGGGGCACTGGGATTAGTTTGGGATTGATACAGGGCTATGGGGAGTGAGCGGGGCAGTGGGATTATTTTGCGGATTGATACAGGGCTATGGGGAGAGAGCGGGGCAGTGGGATTAGTTTGGGGATTGATACAGGGCAATGGGGAGACAGCGGGGCAGTTTGATTAGTTTGGGATTGATACAGGACTATCGGGAGTGAGCGGGGCACTGGGATTAGTTTGGGATTGATACAGGGCTATGGGGAGTGAGCGGGGCAGTGGGATTATTTTGCGGATTGATACAGGGCTATGGGGAGAGAGCGGGGCAGTGGGATTAGTTTGGGGATTGATACAGGGCAATGGGGAGACAGCGGGGCAGTTTGATTAGTTTGGGATTGATACAGGACTATGGGGAGAGAGCGGGACAGTGGGATTAGCTTGGGGATTGATACAGGGCTATGGGGAGAGAGCGGGGCAGTGGGATTAGTTTGGGGATTGATACAGGGCTATGGGGAGTGAGCGGGGCAGTGGGAATAGTTTGGGATTGATACAGGGCTATCCGGAGAGAGCGGGGCAGTGGGATTAGTTTGGGATTTGGTACAGGGCTATGGGGTGTGAGCGGGGCAGTGTGATTTGTTTGAGATTGATACAGGGCTATGGGGAGAGTGCAGGGCAGTGGGATTAGTTTGGGGATTAATACAGGGCTATGGGGAGAGAGCAGGGCAGTGGGATTAGTTTGGGGATTGATACAGGGCTATGGGGAGAGAGCGGGGCAGTGGGATTAGTTTGGGATTGATACAGGGCTATGGGGAGAGAGCGGGGCAGTGGGATTAGTTTGGGATTGATACAGGGCTATGGGGAGAGAGCGGGGCAGTGGAATTAGTTTGGGGATTGAAACAGGGCTATGGGGAGAGAGCGGGGCATTGGGATTAGTTTTGGATTGATACAGGGATATCGGGAGTGAGCAGGGCACTGGGATTAGTTTGTGATTGATACAGGGCTATGGGGAGTGAGCGGGGCAGTGGGATTATTTTGCGGATTGATACAGGGCTATGGGGAGAGAGCGGGGCAGTGGGATTAGTTTGGGGATTGATACAGGGCAATGGGGAGACAGCGGGGCAGTTTGATTCGTTTGGGATTGATACAGGACTATGGGGAGAGAGCGGGACAGTGGGATTAGCTTGGGGATTGATACAGGGCTATGGGGAGAGAGCGGGGCAGTGGGATTAGTTTGGGGATTGATACAGGGCTATGGGGAGTGAGCGGGGCAGTGGGAATAGTTTGGGATTGATACAGGGCTATCCGGAGAGAGCGGGGCAGTGGGATTAGTTTGGGATTTGATGCAGGGCTATGGGGTGAGAGCGGGGCAGTGTGATTTGTTTGGGATTGATACAGGGCTATGGGGAGAGTGCAGGACAGTGGGATTAGTTTGGGATTGATACAGAGCTATGGGGAGAGAGCGGGGCAGTGGGATTAGTTTGGGGATTGATACAGGGCTATGGGGAGAGAGCGGGGCAGTGTGATTAGTTTGGAATTGATACAGGGCAATCGGAAGAGAGCGGGGCAGTGGGATTCGTTTGGGGATTGATACAGGGCTATGGGGTGAGAGCAGGGCAGTCTGATTAGTTTGGGATTGATACAGGGTTATCGGGAGCGAGCGAGGCATTGGGAATAGTTTGGGATTGATACAGGGCTATCGGGAGAGATCGGGGCAGTGTGATTAGTTTGGGATTGATACAGGGCTATGGGGAGGGAGTGGGGCTTTGGGATTAGTTTAGGATTGATACAGGCCTATCGGGAGAGAGCGGGGCAGTGGGATTAGTTTGGGATTTGATACAGGGCTATGGGGTGAGAGCGGGGCAGTGTGATTTGTTTGTAATTGATACAGGGCTATGGGGAGAGTGCGGGGCAGTGGGATTAATTTGGGATTGATACAGAGCTATGGGGAGAGAGCGGGGCAGTGGGATTAGGTTGGGGACTGATACAGGGCTATGGGGAGAGAGCGAGGCAGTGGGATTCGGTTGGCGATTGATAAAGGGCTAACAGGAGAGAGCAGGGCAGTGGGATTAGTTTGGGGCTGAGACAGAGGGTTGTCAAGTAGCTGTTCCTAGTCCACTTTGGACAGATCCTGCCTTAAAATCGGCCTGTTGTTTGCTAAATTTCCCCACTGAACTCATTGTTAATCTGCTTTATCAAAACGTGCCTGGATCTCCTGGTATATTTCAATACTGAACCTTGGTAGATTAAATAAAAGTGTTACCGTGATTTGATTTAAATGCAGAGGAGGGATTCACATGCGGATGAATGTTGGTCTGCAGATATCTGGGTACACCTTAGAAAAATGAAGCAAATAAAAGACAATTAAAGTCTGTTCTGGGTATTCCTACTGAGATTTGAATGAATTTTAGGCCGTGAGACTCACTGTCTTATACACAGGAGTGAAGGATTACATCAAACAAAGATAATGGCCCTGAAATCATGGTCTCCGTACCAACGACTTAGGCCTTGGTAGAGGCCCCGCAAGTTCCGTGTTTCCGTCTGCGCTGTGTATGTGCTGAATCCCCGGACTTGCAATCTATCAAGGTTTGCTACAGAATCGATAGAGTAAAGCTCTCTTTAAACCAGCCCATCAAAAACTCCCAGGGCAGGAACAAGACGGGTTAGATACAGAGTGAAGCTCCCTCTACACTGTCCCATCAAACACTCCCAACGCAGGTACTGCACGGGTTAGATACAGAGTAAAGCTCCCTCTACGCTGTCCCATCAAACACTCCCAAGGCAGGTACAGCACGGGTTAGATATAGAGTAATGCTCCCTCTACACTGTCCCATGAAACACTCCCAAGGCAGGTACCGCACAGGTTAGATACAGACAAAAAGCTGCCTCTACACTGTCCCATCAAACATTCCCAAGGCAGGTGCTGCACGGGTTAGATATATATAGTAATGCTCCCTCTACACTGTCCCATCAAACACTCCCAGGGCTATGGGGAGAGAACGTAGCAGTGGGGTTAGTTTGGGAATGATGCAGGGCTATGGGCAGAGAGTGGGGCAGAGGGATTAGTTTGGAATTGATGCAGGGCTATTGGGAAAAGTTTGGGATTGAGGCAGGGCTATGGGGAGAGAGTGGGGCAGTGGGATTAGTTTGGGATTGATTCAGGGCTATGGGGGGAGAGCAGGGCAGTGGGATTAGTTTGGGATCAAGACAGAGCTATGGGGGGAAAGCGAGGCAGTGGGATTAGTTTGGGATTGATACAGGGCTATGGTGAGAGAGCGGGGCAGTGGGATTAGTTTGGGGTTGGTACAGGACTATGGGGAGAGAGCGGGGCAGTGGGATTAGTTTGGGGATTGATACAGGGCTATGGGGAGAGAGCGGGGCAGTGGGATTAGTTTGGGGATTGATACAGGGCTATGGGGAGAGAGCGGGGCAGTGGGATTTGTTTGGGATTGATACAGGGCTTTGGGGAGAAAGCAGGGCAGTGGAAATAGTTTGTGATTGATACAGGGCTATGGGGAGAAAGCGGGGCAGTGGGATTAGTTTGGTGATTGATACAGGGCTATGGGGAGAGAGCGGGGCAGTGGGATTTGTTTGGGATTGATACATGGCTATGGGGAGAAAGCGGGGCAGTGGGATTAGTTTGGTGATTGATACAGGGCTATGGGGAGAGAGCGGGGCAGCGGGATTAGTTTGGTGATTGATACAGGGCTATGGGGAGAGAGCGGGGCAGCGGGATTAGTTTGGGGATTGAAACAGGGCTATGGGGAGAGAGCGGGGCATTGGGATTAGTTTGGGATTGATACAGGACTATGGGGACAGAGTGGGGCTTTGGGATTAGTTTTGGATTGATACACGGCTATCGGGAGTGAGCGGGGCACTGGGATTAGTTTGGGATTGATACAGGGCTATGGGGAGTGAGCGGGGCAGTGGGATTATTTTGCGGATTGATACAGGGCTATGGGGAGAGAGCGGGGCAGTGGGATTAGTTTGGGGATTGATACAGGGCAATGGGGAGACAGCGGGGCAGTTTGATTAGTTTGGGATTGATACAGGACTATCGGGAGTGAGCGGGGCACTGGGATTAGTTTGGGATTGATACAGGGCTATGGGGAGTGAGCGGGGCAGTGGGATTATTTTGCGGATTGATACAGGGCTATGGGGAGAGAGCGGGGCAGTGGGATTAGTTTGGGGATTGATACAGGGCAATGGGGAGACAGCGGGGCAGTTTGATTAGTTTGGGATTGATACAGGACTATGGGGAGAGAGCGGGACAGTGGGATTAGCTTGGGGATTGATACAGGGCTATGGGGAGAGAGCGGGGCAGTGGGATTAGTTTGGGGATTGATACAGGGCTATGGGGAGTGAGCGGGGCAGTGGGAATAGTTTGGGATTGATACAGGGCTATCCGGAGAGAGCGGGGCAGTGGGATTAGTTTGGGATTTGGTACAGGGCTATGGGGTGTGAGCGGGGCAGTGTGATTTGTTTGAGATTGATACAGGGCTATGGGGAGAGTGCAGGGCAGTGGGATTAGTTTGGGGATTAATACAGGGCTATGGGGAGAGAGCAGGGCAGTGGGATTAGTTTGGGGATTGATACAGGGCTATGGGGAGAGAGCGGGGCAGTGGGATTAGTTTGGGATTGATACAGGGCTATGGGGAGAGAGCGGGGCAGTGGGATTAGTTTGGGATTGATACAGGGCTATGGGGAGAGAGCGGGGCAGTGGAATTAGTTTGGGGATTGAAACAGGGCTATGGGGAGAGAGCGGGGCATTGGGATTAGTTTTGGATTGATACAGGGATATCGGGAGTGAGCAGGGCACTGGGATTAGTTTGTGATTGATACAGGGCTATGGGGAGTGAGCGGGGCAGTGGGATTATTTTGCGGATTGATACAGGGCTATGGGGAGAGAGCGGGGCAGTGGGATTAGTTTGGGGATTGATACAGGGCAATGGGGAGACAGCGGGGCAGTTTGATTCGTTTGGGATTGATACAGGACTATGGGGAGAGAGCGGGACAGTGGGATTAGCTTGGGGATTGATACAGGGCTATGGGGAGAGAGCGGGGCAGTGGGATTAGTTTGGGGATTGATACAGGGCTATGGGGAGTGAGCGGGGCAGTGGGAATAGTTTGGGATTGATACAGGGCTATCCGGAGAGAGCGGGGCAGTGGGATTAGTTTGGGATTTGATGCAGGGCTATGGGGTGAGAGCGGGGCAGTGTGATTTGTTTGGGATTGATACAGGGCTATGGGGAGAGTGCAGGACAGTGGGATTAGTTTGGGATTGATACAGAGCTATGGGGAGAGAGCGGGGCAGTGGGATTAGTTTGGGGATTGATACAGGGCTATGGGGAGAGAGCGGGGCAGTGTGATTAGTTTGGAATTGATACAGGGCAATCGGAAGAGAGCGGGGCAGTGGGATTCGTTTGGGGATTGATACAGGGCTATGGGGTGAGAGCAGGGCAGTCTGATTAGTTTGGGATTGATACAGGGTTATCGGGAGCGAGCGAGGCATTGGGAATAGTTTGGGATTGATACAGGGCTATCGGGAGAGATCGGGGCAGTGTGATTAGTTTGGGATTGATACAGGGCTATGGGGAGGGAGTGGGGCTTTGGGATTAGTTTAGGATTGATACAGGCCTATCGGGAGTGAGCGGGGCACTGGGATTAGTTTGGGATTGATACAGGGCTTTGGGGAGTGAGCGGGGCAGTGGGATTAGTTTGCGGATTGATACAGGGCTATGGGGAGTGAGCGGGGCAGTGGGATTAGTTTGGGATTGATACAGGGCTATGGGGAGAGAGCGGGGCAGTTGGATTAGTTTGGGATTGATAAACGGCTATGGGGAGAGAGCGGGGCAATGGGATTAGTTTTGGGGATTGATACAGGGCTTTGGGGATAGAGCGGGGCAGTGGGATTAGTTTGGGATTGATACAGGGCTATGGGGAGAGAGCAAGGCAGTGGGATTAGTTTGGGATTGATAAAGGGCTATGGGGAGAGAGCGGGGCAGTGGGATTAGTTTGGGATTGATACAGGGCTATGGGGAGAGAGCGGGGCAGTGGGATTAGTTTGGGGATTGAAACAGGGCTATGGGGAGAGAGCGGGGCATTGGGATTAGTTTGGGATTGATACAGGACTATGGGGAGAGAGTGGGGCTTTGGGATTAGTTTTGGATTCATACAGGGCTATCGGGAGTGAGCGGGGCACTGGGATTAGTTTGGGATTGATACAGGGCTATGGGGAGTGAGCGGGGCAGCGGGATTAGTTTGCGGATTGATACAGGGCTATGGGGAGAGAGCGGGGCAGTGGGATTAGTTTGGGGATTGATACAGGGCTATGGGGAGAGAGCGAGGCATTGGGAATAGTTTGGGATTGATACAGGGCTATCGGGAGAGATCGGGGCAGTGTGATTAGTTTGGGATTGATACAGGGCTATGGGGTTTTGTATATTCCACATGTCCTGTGCTTGAAGTCTCTGACATTGGCCAGACATTGTTTTAGCATTTCATTGTCTTGGGCTGTTTACTATGAACATCTTTACCTGTTTCTGATCTACACAGGATGCAACAGATCAGAAAAACCTCCATTCAACAATGCGAATTCCTGTCTCTGCAAAGACATCATGCTGTTCCACAATGCAGGAATGTCGCAAACAGCTTTTGCTAGCTGAGATCAACTTTAACCATTCAAACCTTTCAGGTAAAGAAGCTTCTAGATTCCGAGCCACAAATTGAATCGTTTAAGACAGAAAGAATGTCACAGAAATGTGATTTATTGCTGTTATTTTACAATTTACAAATATACACACAATTTGTGTCACTGAATTATAAACAAAAAGCAGGCAAAGCTATGACTTAACAGAAATAAACACTTGTTTTTCTTCCTGGACAGCAAAACCAGTCAGACTGACTTGCAAATGTTTACTGATATGTTGACGTAAAGATTTATAATTGACCAATTTCGCTTCTAATGTTTTTCTCTCAAACATTCTCCACAATATTAATCCCTGCTCTTGTCACAAGGAGTGTTGAATTATTTTAGGTACTTCGCAATTAAAAGCAGGAAACAAACTTCATTATACTCACAAATTTTAATCTCCTATTTCAAACATTCAAACCAAATCGAATTGTACGTTATCACTTTAATCAATGTATTTTCTGTGTCTCTCTCAATAAACAAAGAGTGGTTTCTTCTAAAGTAGCTTCCTGCAATTTTTATACATCATTACATAACTCTTGCTTCAATTAACACTCCACTAAATGTTTAAGAGGAAATCTATATTTACGTTATTCCTGCGACTTGTTAGGACTATCGAACGACAGACATTATAAAATGGTTTGTGTTTTTCCCCTTTCTTGGTTCTCTTCCTAAATGTCTTAATGGTATATTTTTAAAAAGTCATTAAAAAGTAATCTGTAACTCCTACAAATCCTCCCCTACCTTCCCCCTCCTCAACACCATGGTTGCAAGTTTGTGTAAATCTACTCACTTCAGTCAATCACTCAAAATCAAATCTTGAGATATTTCAATTTGAAAACATTTTAACCATTTCAGAGCACTTTAAAAGCGTTTGGACTTCAAGACCTGGTTGAAACTTGTTTAGGTGAGGGGGAAATTGGCTTTTGCTTCAGTCTCTTCCAAAATCATGTTCGAAACTTAGGGGGAAAAAGTGTTTTTTACACTCATTTTTGGTGAAAAGTTCATTAAAAATCGTTAAAATCTTTCAAGTCTCACTGCAGCTTTGACAGAAGAAGTTGCTCCAAGTTTCTCCTTCCCCCTTCAATGCTGTCGTTAAACATCCGACAAAATAAAGTCTAATTCCAAACGGAGCTCCAATCAGAAAGTGAATAAAGTGGTTAAACTTCCGAAGAAGGCGGCGAGGTTATCTATCCCCAGCCTTGGCGATGAGCTGGGATCAGTTTTTGGAGATGTTGTTTCCTCTTTTTCTGTTGCCGTTCCCTCCGTCTCTAAGAGTCTGAGGTACAAACGGGGGCACAAACTATTTCCCTTTCTCGCAACATGATTTAAATAACCCTGGCTGATTTCCCTCTCTCTCTAACCCAGGGGTCACTGGACAATGATCAGGAGCAGGAACCCTGGCTGATTTTCCCCTCTCTCTAACCCAGGGGTCACTGGGCAGTGATCAGGAGCAGGAACCCTGCCTGATTTCCCCTCTCTCTAACCCAGGGATCACTGGACAGAGATCAGGAGCACGAACCCTGGCTCATTTCCCCTCTCTCTAACCCACGGGTCACTGGACAATGATCAGGAGCATGAACCCTGGCTGATTTCCCCTCTCTCTCTAACCCAGGTGTCACTGGACTGTGATAAGGAGCATGAACCCTGGCTGATTTCCCCTCTCTCTAACCCAGGGGTCACTGGATAATGATCAGGAGCAGGAACCCTGGCTGATTTCCCCTCTCTCTAACCCAGGGGCCACTGGACAATGATCAGGAGCAGGAACCCTGGCTGATTTCCCCTCTCTCTAACCCAGGGGTCACTGGATAGTGATCAGGAGCATGAACCCTGGCTGATTTCCCCTCTCTCTCTAACCCAGGTGTCACTGGACTGTGATAAGGAGCAGGAACCCTGGCTGATTTCACCTGTCTCTCTAACCCAGGGGTCACTGGACTGTGATCAGGAGCAGGAACCCTGGCTGATTTCCCCTCTCTCTCTAAACCAGGGGTCACTGGGCAGTGATCAGGAGCAGGAACCCAGGCTGATTTCCCCTCTCTCTAACCCAGGGATCACTGGACAGTGATCAGGAGCATGAATCCTGGCTGATTTCCCCTCTCTCTCTAACCCAGAGGTCACTGGGCAGTGATCAGGAGCAGGAACCCAGGCTGATTTCCCCTCTCTCTAACCGAGGGGTCACTGGACTGTGATCAGGAGCAGGAACCCTGGCTGATTTCCCCTCTCTCTCTAACCCAGAGGTCACTGGGCAGTGATCAGGAGCAGGAACCCAGGCTGATTTCCCCTCTCTCTCTAACCCAGGGTTCACTGGACTGTAATCAGGAGCAGGAACCCTGGCTGCTTTCATCTCTCTCTAACCCAAGGGTCATTGGACAGTGATCAGGAGCACGAACCCTGGCTGATTTCCCCTCTCTCTAACCCAGGGGTCACTGGACTGTGATCAGGAGCAGGAACCCTGGCTGATTTCCCCTCTATCTCTAACCCAGGGGTCACTGGACAGTGATCAGGAGCAGGAACCCTGGCTGGTTCCCCCTCTCTCTAAACCAGGGGTCACTGGACTGTGATCAGGAGCAGGAACCCTGGCTGATTTCCCTCTCTCTCTAACCCAGGGGTCACTGGGCAGTGATCAGGAGCAGGAACCCAGGCTGACTTCCCTTCTCTCTAACCAGGCGTCACTGGATAGTGTTCAGGAGCAGGAACCCTGGCTGATTTCCTCCTCTCTCTAACTCAGGGGTCACTGGATAGTGATCAGGAGCAGGAACCCTGGCTGATTTCCCCTCTCTCTCTAACCCAGAGGTCACTGGGCAGTGATCAGGAGCAGGAACCCTGGCTGATTTCCCCTCTCTCTAACCGAGGGGTCACTGGACTGTGATCAGGAGCAGGAACCCTGGCTGCTTTCACCTCTCTCTCTAACCCAAGGGTCGTTGGACAGTGATCAGGAGCACGAACCCTGGCTGATTTCCCCTCTCTCTCTAACCCAGGGGTCACTGGACAGTGATCAGGAGCAGGAACCCTGGCTGGTTCCCCCTCTCTCTAACGCAGAGGTCACTGGATAGTGATCAGGAGCTGGAACCCGGGCTGGTTTCCCCTCTCTCTAACCCAGGGGTTACTGGACAATGATCAGGAGCAGCAACTCTCGCTGATTTCCCTCTCTCTCTAACCAGGGGTCACTGGATAGTGATCAGGAGCAGGAACCCTGGCTGATTTCACCTGTCTCTCTAACCCAGGGGTCACTGGAAAATGATCAGGAGCAGGAACCCTGGCTGATTTCCCCTCTCTCTAACCCAGGAGTCACTGGACAGTGATCAGGAGCAGGAACCCTGGCTGGTTCCCCCTCTCTCTAACCCAGGGGTCACTGGACTGTAATCAGGAGCTGGAACCCGGGCTGATTTCCCCTCTCTCTAACCCAGGGGTCACTGGACAGTGATCAGGAGCACGAACCCTGGCTGATTTCCCTCTCTCTCTAACCCAGTGGTCACTGGACAGTGATCAGGAGCTAGAACCCGGGCTGATTTCCCCTCTCTCTAACCCAGGAGTCACTGGACAGTGATCAGGAGCACGAACCCTGGCTGATTTCCCTCTCTCTCTCACCCAGGTGTCACTGGACTGTGATCAGGAGCAGGAACCCTGGCTGATTTCCCCTCTCTCTAACCCAGGGGTCACTGGACAGTGATCAGGAGCAGGAACCCTGGCTGATTTCCCCCTCTCTCTAACCCAGGGGTCACTGGACAGTGATCAGGAGCAGGAACCCTGGCTGATTTCCCTCTCTCTCTATCCCAGGGGTCACTGGACTGTGATCAGGAGCAGGAACCCCGGCTGATTTCCTCTCTCTCTAACTCAGGGGTCACTGGACAGTGATCAGGAGCAGGAACCCTGGCTGATTTCCTCTCTCTCTAACTCAGGGGTCACTGGACAGTGATCAGGAGCAGGAACCCCGGCTGATTTCCTCTCTCTCTAACTCAGGGGTCACTGGACAGTGATCAGGAGCAGGAACCCTGGCTGATTTCCCCTCTCTCTCTAACCCAGGGGTCACTGGGCAGTGATCAGGAGCAGGAACCCTGGCTGATTTCCTCTCTCTCTATCCCAGGGGTCACTGGACTGTGATCAGGAGCAGGAACCCCGGCTGATTTCCCCTCTCTCTATCCCAGGGGTCACTGGACTGTGATCAGGAGCAGGAACCCCGGCTGATTTCCCCTCTCTCTAACTCAGGGGTCACTGGGCAGTGATCAGGAGCAGGAACCCTGGCTGATTTCCTCTCTCTCTAACTCAGGGGTCACTGGGCAGTGATCAGGAGCAGGAACCCTGGCTGATTTCCTCTCTCTCTAACTCAGTGGTCACTGGACTGTGATCAGGAGCAGGAACCCTGGCTGATTTCCCCTCTCTCTAACTCAGGGGTCACTGGGCAGTGATCAGGAGCAGGAACCCTGGCTGATTTCCTCTCTCTCTAACTCAGGGGTCACTGGACTGTGATCAGGAGCAGGAACCCTGGCTGATTTCCTCTCTCTCTAACTCAGGGGTCACTGGGCAGTGATCAGGAGCAGGAACCCTGGCTGATTTCCCCTCTCTAACCCAGGGGTCACTGGACAGTGATCAGGAGCAGGAACCCTGGCTGAATTCCCCTCTCTCTCTAACCCAGGGGTCACTGGGCAGTGATCAGGAGCAGGAACCCAGGCTGATTTCCCCTCTCTCTCTAACCCAGGGGTCACTGGGCAGTGATCAGGAGCAGGAACACTGGCTGATTTCCCTCTCTCTCTAACCCAGGGGTCACTGGGCATTGATCAGGAGCAGGAATCCTGGCTGATTTCCCCTCTCTCTAACCCAGGGGTCAGTGGATAGTGATCAGGAGCATGAACCCTGGCTGATTTCCCCTCTCTCTAACCCAGGGGTCACTGGACTGTGATCAGGAGCATGAGCCCTGGCTGATTTCCCTCTCTCTCTAACCCAGGGGTCACTGGACTGTGATCAGGAGCATGAATCCTGGCTGATTTCCCTCTCTCTCTAACCCAGGGGTCAATGGGCAGTGATCAGGAGCAGGAACCCTGGCTGATTTCCCTCTCTCTCTAACCCAGGGGTCAATGGGCAGTGATCAGTAGCAGGAACCCTGGCTGATTTCCCCTCTCTCTAACCCAGGGATCTCTGGATAGTGATCAGGAGCATGAACCCTGGCTGATTTCCCCTCTCTAACCCAGGAGTCACTGGACAGTGATCAGGAGCAGGAACCCTGGCTGATTTCCCCTCTCTCTAACCCAGGGGTCACTGGGCAGTGACCAGCAGCAGGAACCCTGGTTGATTTCCCCTCTCTCTAACCCAGGGATCTCTGGATAGTGATCAGGAGCATGAACCCTGTCTGATTTCCCCTCTCTCTCTAACCCAGGGGTCACTGGACTGTGATCAGGAGCAGGAACCCTGGCTGATTTCCCCTCTCTCTCTAACCCAGGGGTCACTGGACTGTGATCAGGAGCAGGAACCCTGGCTGATTTCCCCTCTCTCTAACCCAGGGATCTCTGGATAGTGATCAGGAGCAGGAACCCTGGCTGATTTCCCCTCTCTAACCCAGGAGTCACTGGACAATGATCAGGAGCACGAACCCTGGCTGATTTCCCCTCTCTCTCTAACCCAGGTGTCACTCGACTGTGATCAGGAGCAGGAACCCAGGCTGATTTCCACTCTCTCAAACCAGGGTTCACTGGACAATGATCAGGAGCACGAACCCTGGCTGATTTCCCCTCTCTCTCTAACCCAGGTGTCACTCGACTGTGATCAGGAGCAGGAACACTGGCTGATTTCCCCTCTCTCTAACCCAGGGGTCACTGGACTGTGATCAGGAGGAGGAACCCTGGCTGATTTCCCTCTCTCTCTAACCCAGGGGTCACTGGACAGTGATCAGGAGCAGGAACCCTGGCTGATTTCCCCTCTCTCTAACCCAGGGGTCACTGGGCAGTGATCAGGAGCAGGAACCCTGGCTGATTTCACCTCTCTCTCTAACCCAGGGGTCACTGGACAGTGATCAGGAGCAGGAACCCTGGCTGATTTCCCTCTCTCTCTAACCCAGGGGTCACTGGGCAGTGATCAGGAGCAGGAACCCTGGCTGATTTCACCTCTCTCTCTAACCCAGGGGTCACTGGACAGTGATCAGGAGCAGGAACCCTGGCTGATTTCCCTCTCTCTCTAACCCAGGGGTCACTGGGCAGTGATCAGGAGCAGGAACCCTGGCTGATTTCCCCTCTCTCTAACACAGGGGTCACTGGGCAGTGATCAGGAGCAGGAACCCTGGCTGATTTCCCCTCTCTCTAACCCAGGGGTCACTGGACAGCAATCAGGAGCAGGAACCCTGGCTGATTCCCCCTCTCTCTAAGCCAGTGGTCATTGGGCAGTGATCAGGAGCAGGGACCCTGGCTGATTTCCCCTCTCTCTCTAACCCAGGGGTCACTGGACTGTGATCAGGAGCAGGAACCCTGGCTGATTTCACCTCTCTCTCTAACCCAGGGGTCACTGGACAGTGATCAGGAGCAAGAACCCTGGCTGATTTCCCCTCTCTCTAACCCAGGGGTCACTGGACAATGATCAGGAGCAGGAACCCTGGCTGATTTCCCCTCTCTCTAACTCAGGGGTCACTGGACAGTGATCAGGAGCAGGAACCCTGGCTGATTTCCCCTCTCTCTAACCCAGAGGTCACTGGACAATGATCAGGAGCAGGAACCCTGGCTGATTTCCTTCTCTCTCTAACCCAGGAGTCACTGGACAGTGATCAGGAGCAGGAACCCTGGCTGATTTCCCCTCTCGCAAACCCAGGGGTCACTGGACAATGATCAGGAGCAGGAACCCTGGCTGATTTCCCCTCTCTCTAACCCAGGAGTCACTGGACAGTGATCAGGAGCAGGAACCCTGGCTGGTTCCCCCTCTCTCTAACCCAGGGGTCACTGGACTGTAATCAGGAGCAGGAACCCTGGCTGATTTCCCCTCTCTCTAACCCAGGGTTCACTGGACTGTAATCAGGAGCTGGAACCCGGGCTGATTTCCCCTCTCTCTAACCCAGGAGTCACTGGACAGTGATCAGGAGCACGAACCCTGGCTGATTTCCCTCTCTCTCTCACCCAGGTGTCACTGGACTGTGATCAGGAGCAGGAACCCTGGCTGATTTCCCTCTCTCTCTATCCCAGGGGTCACTGGACAGTGATCAGGAGCAGGAACCCTGGCTGATTTCCCTCTCTCTCTATCCCAGGGGTCACTGGACTGTGATCAGGAGCAGGAACCCCAGCTGATTTCCTCTCTCTCTAACTCAGGGGTCACTGGGCAGTGATCAGGAGCAGGAACCCTGGCTGATTTCCCCTCTCTCTAACCCAGGGGTCACTGGGCAGTGATCAGGAGCAGAAACCCTGGCTGATTTCCCCTCTCTAACCCAGGGGTCACTGGACAGTGATCAGGAGCAGTAACCCTGGCTGAATTCCCCTCTCTCTCTAACCCAGGGGTCACTGGGCAGTGATCAGGAGCAGGAACCCAGGCTGATTTCCACTCTCTCTAACCCAGGGTTCACTGGGCAGTGATCAGGAGCAGGAACCCTGGCTGATTTCCCTCTCTCTCTAACCCAGGGGTCACTGGGCATTGATCAGGAGCAGGAATCCTGGCTGATTTCCCCTCTCTCTAACCCAGGGGTCAGTGGATAGTGATCAGGAGCATGAACCCTGGCTGATTTCCCCTCTCTCTAACCCAGGGGTCACTGGACTGTGATCAGGAGCATGAGCCCTGGCTGATTTCCCTCTCTCTCTAACCCAGGGTTCACTGTGCAGTGATCAGGAGCATGAACCCTGGCTGATTTCCCTCTCTCTCTAACCCAGGGGTCACTGGACTGTGATCAGGAGCATGAACCCTGGCTGATTTCCCTCTCTCTCTAACCCAGGGGTCAATGGGCAGTGATCAGGAGCAGGAACCCTGGCTGATTTCCCTCTCTCTCTAACCCAGGGGTCAATGGGCAGTGATCAGGAGCAGGAACCCTGGCTGATTTCCCCTCTCTCTAACCCAGGGGTCACTGGACTGTGATCAGGAGCATGAACCCTGGCTGATTTCCCCTCTCTAACCCAGGAGTCACTGGACAGTGATCAGGAGCAGGAACCCTGGCTGATTTCCCCTCTCTCTAACCCAGGGGTCACTGGGCAGTGACCAGCAGCAGGAACCCTGGTTGATTTCCCCTCTCTCTAACCCAGGGATCTCTGGATAGTGATCAGGAGCATGAACCCTGGCTGATTTCCCCTCTCTCTCTAACCCAGGGGTCACTGGACTGTGATCAGGAGCAGGAACCCTGGCTGATTTCCCCTCTCTCTAACCCAGGGATCTCTGGATAGTGATCAGGAGCAGGAACCCTGGCTGATTTCCCCTCTCTAACCCAGGAGTCACTGGACAGTGATCAGGAGCATGAACCCTGGCTGATTTCCCCTCTCTCTCTAACCCAGGGGTCACTGGACTGTGATCAGGAGGAGGAACCCAGGCTGATTTCCACTCTCTCAAACCAGGGTTCACTGGACAATGATCAGGAGCACGAACCCTGGCTGATTTCCCCTCTCTCTCTAACCCAGGTGTCACTCGACTGTGATCAGGAGCAGGAACCCTGGCTGATTTCCCCTCTCTCTAACCCAGGGGTCACTGGACTGTGATCAGGAGGAGGAACCCTGGCTGATTTCCCTCTCTCTCTAACCCAGGGGTCACTGGACAGTGATCAGGAGCAGGAACCCTGGCTGATTTCCCCTCTCTCTAACCCAGGGGTCACTGGGCAGTGATCAGGAGCAGGAACCCTGGCTGATTTCACCTCTCTCTCTAACCCAGGGGTCACTGGACAGTGATCAGGAGCAGGAACCCTGGCTGATTTCCCTCTCTCTCTAACCCAGGGGTCACTGGGCAGTGATCAGGAGCAGGAACCCTGGCTGATTTCACCTCTCTCTCTAACCCAGGGGTCACTGGACAGTGATCAGGAGCAGGAACCCTGGCTGATTTCCCTCTCTCTCTAACCCAGGGGTCACTGGGCAGTGATCAGGAGCAGGAACCCTGGCTGATTTCCCCTCTCTCTAACACAGGGGTCACTGGGCAGTGATCAGGAGCAGGAACCCTGGCTGATTTCCCCTCTCTCTAACCCAGGGGTCACTGGACAGCAATCAGGAGCAGGAACCCTGGCTGATTCCCCCTCTCTCTAAGCCAGTGGTCATTGGGCAGTGATCAGGAGCAGGGACCCTGGCTGATTTCCCCTCTCTCTCTAACCCAGGGGTCACTGGACTGTGATCAGGAGCAGGAACCCTGGCTGATTTCACCTCTCTCTCTAACCCAGGGGTCACTGGACAGTGATCAGGAGCAAGAACCCTGGCTGATTTCCCCTCTCTCTAACCCAGGGGTCACTGGACAATGATCAGGAGCAGGAACCCTGGCTGATTTCCCCTCTCTCTAACTCAGGGGTCACTGGACAGTGATCAGGAGCAGGAACCCTGGCTGATTTCCCCTCTCTCTAACCCAGGGATCACTGGACAGTGATCAGGAGCAAGAACCCTGGCTGATTTCCCCTCTCTCTAACCCAGGGGTCACTGGACAGTGATCAGGAGCACGAACCCTGGCTGATTTCCCTCTCTCTCTCACCCAGGTGTCACTGGACTGTGATCAGGAGCAGGAACCCTGGCTGATTTCCCTCTCTCTCTATCCCAGGGGTCACTGGACAGTGATCAGGAGCAGGAACCCTGGCTGATTTCCCTCTCTCTCTATCCCAGGGGTCACTGGACAGTGATCAGGAGCAGGAACCCTGGCTGATTTCCCTCTCTCTCTATCCCAGGGGTCACTGGGCAGTGATCAGGAGCAGGAACCCCAGCTGATTTCCTCTCTCTCTAACTCAGGGGTCACTGGGCAGTGATCAGGAGCAGGAACCCTGGCTGATTTCCCTCTCTCTCTAACCCAGGGGTCACTGGGCATTGATCAGGAGCAGGAATCCTGGCTGATTTCCCCTCTCTCTAACCCAGGGGTCAGTGGATAGTGATCAGGAGCATGAACCCTGGCTGATTTCCCCTCTCTCTAACCCAGGGGTCACTGGACTGTGATCAGGAGCATGAGCCCTGGCTGATTTCCCTCTCTCTCTAACCCAGGGTTCACTGTGCAGTGATCAGGAGCATGAACCCTGGCTGATTTCCCTCTCTCTCTAACCCAGGGGTCACTGGACTGTGATCAGGAGCATGAACCCTTGCTGATTTCCCTCTCTCTCTAACCCAGGGGTCAATGGGCAGTGATCAGGAGCAGGAACCCTGGCTGATTTCCCTCTCTCTCTAACCCAGGGGTCAATGGGCAGTGATCAGGAGCAGGAACCCTGGCTGATTTCCCCTCTCTCTAACCCAGGGGTCACTGGACTGTGATCAGGAGCATGAACCCTGGCTGATTTCCCCTCTCTAACCCAGGAGTCACTGGACAGTGATCAGGAGCAGGAACCCTGGCTGATTTCCCCTCTCTCTAACCCAGGGGTCACTGGGCAGTGACCAGCAGCAGGAACCCTGGTTGATTTCCCCTCTCTCTAACCCAGGGATCTCTGGATAGTGATCAGGAGCAGGAACCCTGGCTGATTTCCCCTCTCTCTAACCCAGGGATCTCTGGATAGTGATCAGGAGCAGGAACCCTGGCTGATTTCCCCTCTCTCTCTAACCCAGGGGTCACTGGACTGTGATCAGGAGCAGGAACCCTGGCTGATTTCCCCTCTCTCTAACCCAGGGATCTCTGGATAGTGATCAGGAGCAGGAACCCTGGCTGATTTCCCCTCTCTAACCCAGGAGTCACTGGACAGTGATCAGGAGCATGAACCCTGGCTGATTTCCCCTCTCTCTCTAACCCAGGGGTCACTGGACTGTGATCAGGAGCAGGAACCCAGGCTGATTTCCACTCTCTCAAACCAGGGTTCACTGGACAATGATCAGGAGCACGGACCCTGGCTGATTTCCCCTCTCTCTCTAACCCAGGTGTCACTCGACTGTGATCAGGAGCAGGAACCCTGGCTGATTTCCCCTCTCTCTAACCCAGGGGTCACTGGACTGTGATCAGGAGGAGGAACCCTGGCTGATTTCCCTCTCTCTCTAACCCAGGGGTCACTGGACAGTGATCAGGAGCAGGAACCCTGGCTGATTTCCCCTCTCTCTAACCCAGGGGTCACTGGGCAGTGATCAGGAGCAGGAACCCTGGCTGATTTCACCTCTCTCTCTAACCCAGGGGTCACTGGACAGTGATCAGGAGCAGGAACCCTGGCTGATTTCCCCTCTCTCTAACTCAGGGGTCACTGGACAGTGATCAGGAGCAGGAACCCTGGCTGATTTCCCCTCTCTCTAACCCAGGGGTCACTGGACAATGATCAGGAGCAGGAACCCTGGCTGAATTCCCCGCTCTCGAACCCAGTGGTCACTGGTCAGTGATCAGGAGCAGGAACCCTGGCTGATTTCCTCCTCTCTCTAACCCAGGAGTCACTGGGCAGTGATCAGGAGCAGGAACCCCGGCTGATTTCCCCCTCTCTCTAAACCAGGGGTCACTGGGCAGTGATCAGGAGCAGGAACCCTGGCTGATTTCTCCTCTTTCCAACCCAGGGGTCACTGGGCAGTGATCAGGAGCAGGAACCCTGGCTGATTTCCCCTCTTTCCAACCCAGTGGTCACTGGTCAGTGATCAGGAGCAGGAACCCTGGTTGATTTCCTCCTCTCTCTAACCCAGGAGTCACTGGGCAGTGATCAGGAGCAGGAACCCCGGCTGATTTCCCCCTCTCTCTAACCCAGGGGTCACTGGACAGTGATCAGGAGCAGGAACCCTGGCTGATTTCCCTCTCTCTCTAACCCAGGGGTCACTGGGCAGTGATCAGGAGCAGGAACCCTGGCTGATTTCCCCTCTCTCTAACCCAGGGGTCACTGGGCAGTGATCAGGAGCAGGAACCCTGGCTGATTTCCCCTCTCTCTAACCCAGGGGTCACTGGACAGCGATCAGGAGCAGGAACCCTGGCTGATTCCCCCTCTCTCTAAGCCAGTGGTCATTGGGCAGTGATCAGGAGCAGGTACCCTGGCTGATTTCCCCTCTCTCTCTAACCCAGGGGTCACTGGACTGTGATCAGGAGCAGGAACCCTGGCTGATTTCACCTCTCTCTCTAACCCAGGGATCACTGGACAGTGATCAGGAGCAAGAACCCTGGCTGATTTCCCCTCTCTCTAACCCAGGGGTCACTGGACAATGATCAGGAGCAGGAACCCTGGCTGAATTCCCCGCTCTCTAACCCAGTGGTCACTGGTCAGTGATCAGGAGCAGGAACCCTGGCTGATTTCCTCCTCTCTCTAACCCAGGAGTCACTGGGCAGTGATCAGGAGCAGGAACCCCGGCTGATTTCCCCCTCTCTCTAAACCAGGGGTCACTGGGCAGTGATCAGGAGCAGGAACCCTGGCTGATTTCCCCTCTTTCCATCCCAGGGGTGACTGGGCAGTGATCAGGAGCAGGAACCCTGGCTGATTTCCCCTCTCTCTAACCCAGGAGTCACTGGACAGTAATCAGGAGCAGGAACCCTGGCTGATTTCCCATCTCTCTCTAACCCATGGGTCACTGGACAGTGATCAGGAGCAGGAATCCTGGCTGATTTCCCATCTCTCTAACACAGAGATCACTGGATAGTGATCAGGAGCGGGATAAGCATGGGATTGATCCGGGGCAATGGGGAGTGAGCGTGGCAGTAGGATTAGTTTGTGATGGATACAGGGCTAGAGGAGAGAGCTGGGCAGTGGGATTAGTTTGGGATTGATACAGGGCTATGGGGAGAGAGGGTGCAGTGGGATTAGTTTGGATATAACACAGGGCTATGGGGTGAAAGCAGGGCAGTGGACTTACGTTGGGGATTGATACAGGGCTATGGGGAGAGAGCGGGGCAGTGGGATTTGTTTGGGATTGATACAGGGCTATGGGGAGAAAGCGGGGCAGTGGGATTAATTTGGGGATTGATACAGGGCTATGGGGAGAAAGCGGGGCAGTGGGATTTGTTTGGATATAACACAGGGCTATGGGGAGAAAGCGGGCAGTGGCATTTGTTTGGCTATAACACAGGGCTATGGGGAGAAAGCGGGCAGTGGGCTTACGTTGGGGACTGATACAGGGCTATGGGGTGAGAGCAGGGCAGTCTGATTAGTTTGGGATTGATACAGGGTTATCGGGAGCGAGTGAGGCATTGGGAATAGTTTGGGATTGATACAGGGCTATGGGGAGAGAGCGGTGCAGTGGGATTTGTTTGGATATAACACAGGGCTATGGGGAGAAAGCAGGGCAGTGGACTTATGTTGGGGATTGATACAGGGCTATGGGGAGAGAGCGGGGCTGTGGGATTTGTTTCGGATTGATACAGAGCTATGGGGAGAAAGCGGGGCAGTGGGATTAATTTGGGGATTGATACAGGGCTATGGGGAGAAAGCGGGGCAGTGGGATTAGTTTGGATATAACACAGGGCTATGGGGAGAAAGCGGGCAGTGGGATTTGTTTGGATATAACACAGGGCTATGGGGAGAAAGCGGGCAGTGGGCTTACGTTGGGGATTGATACAGGGCTATGGGGAGAGTGCAGGGCAGTGGAAATAGTTTGTGATTGATACAGGGCTATGGGGAGAGAGCGCGGCAGTGGGATTAGGTTGGGGACTGATACAGGGCTATGGGGAGAGAGCGGGGCAGTGGGATTAGGTTGGCGATTGATAAAGGGCTAACAGGAGAGAGCAGGGCAGTGGGATTAGTTTGGGACTGAGACAGAGGGTTGTCAAGTAGCTGTTCCTAGTCCACTTTGGACAGATCCTGCCTTATCATATTAAAATCGGCCTGTTGTTTGCTAAATTTCCCCACTGAACTCACGGTTAATCTGCTTTATCAAAACGTGCCTGGACCTCCTGGTATATTTCAATACTGAACCTCGGTAGATTAAATAAAAGTGTTACCGTGATTTGATTTAAATGAAGAGGAGGGATTCACATGCGGATGAATGTTGGTCTGCAGATATCTGGGTACACCTTAGAAAAATGAAGCAAATAAAAGACAATTAAAGTCTGTTCTGGGTATTCCTACTGAGATTTGAATGAATTTTAGGCCGTGAGACTCACTGTCTTATACACAGGAGAGAAGGATTACATCAAACAAAGATAATGGCCCTGAAATCATGGTCTCCGTACCAATGACTTAGGCCTTGGTAGAGGCCCCGCAAGTTCCGTGTTTCCGTCTGCGCTGTGTATGCGCTGAATCCCCGGACTTGCAATCTATCAAGGTTTGCTACAGAATCGATAGAGTAAAGCTCTCTTTAAACCAGCCCATCAAAAACTCCCAGGGCAGGAACAACACGGGTTAGATACAGAGTGAAGCTCCCTCTACACTGTCCCATCAAACACTCCCAAGGCAGGTACTGCACGGGTTAGATACAGACAAAAAGCTCCCTCGACACTGTCCCATCAAACATTCCCAAGGCAGGTGCTGCACGGGTTAGATATATATAGTAATGCTCCCTCTACACTGTCCCATCAAACACTCCCAGGACTATGGGGAGAGAACGTGGCAGTGGGGTTAGTTTGGGATTGATGCAGGGCTATGGGGAGAGAGTGGGGCAGTGGGATTAGTTTGGGATTGATTCAGGGCTATGGGGGGAGAGCAGAGCAGTGGGATTAGTTTGGGATCAAGACAGAGCTATGGGGGGAAAGCGAGGCAGTGGGATTACTTTGGGATTGATACAGGGCTTTGGGGAGAGAGCGGGGCAGTGGGATTAGATTGGGGATTGATACAGGGCTACGGGGAGTCAGCAGGGCAGTGGGATTAGTTTGGGGATTGATACAGGGTATGGGGAGAGAGCGGGGCAGTGGGATTAGTTTGGGGATTGATACAGGGCTATGGGGAGAGAGCAGGGCAGTGGGATTAGTTTGGGGATTGATACAGGGCTATGGGGAGAGAGTGGGGCAGTGGGATTAGTTTGGGATTGATTCAGGGCTATGGGGGGAGAGCAGAGCAGTGGGATTAGTTTGGGATTGATACAGGGCCATGGGGAGAGAGCGGGGCAGTGGGATTAGATTGGGGATTGATACAGGGCTACGGGGAGTCAGCAGGGCAGTGGGATTAGTTTGGGGATTGATACAGGGTATGGGGAGAGAGCGGGGCAGTGGGATTAGTTTGGGGATTGATACAGGGCTATGGGGAGAGAGCAGGGCAGTGGGATTAGTTTGGGGATTGATACAGGGCTATGGGGAGAGAGTGGGGCAGTGGGATTAGTTTGGGATTGATTCAGGGCTATGGGGGGAGAGCAGAGCAGTGGGATTAGTTTGGGATTGATACAGGGCCATGGGGAGAGAGCGGGGCAGTGGGATTAGTTTGGGGGTTGAAACAGGGCTATGGGGAGAGAGCGGGGCATTGGGATTAGTTTGGGATTGATACAGGACAATGGGGAGAGAGTGGGGCTTTGGGATTAGTTTTGGATTGATACAGGGCTATCGGGAGTGAACGGGGCACTGGGATTAGTTTGGGATTGATACAGGACTATGGGGAGAGAGTGGGGCTTTGGGATTAGTTTTGGATTGATACAGGGCTATCGGGAGTGAGCGGGGCACTGGCATTAGTTTGGGATTGATACAGGGCTATGGGGAGTGAGCGGGGCAGTGGGATTAGTTTGCGGATTGATACAGGGCTATGGGGAGAGAGCGGGGCAGTGGGATTAGTTTGCGGATTGATACAGGGCTATGGGGAGAGAGCGGGGACGTTTGATTAGTTTGGGGATTGATACAGGGCTATGTAGAGAGCGGGGCAGTGGGATTAGTTTGGGATTGATACAGGGCTATCGGGAGAAATCGAGGCAGTGGGATTAGTTTGAGATTGATACAGGGCTATGGGGAGAGAGCGGGGTCGTGGGATTAATTTGGGATTGATACAGGGCTATGGGGAGAGAGCGGGGCAGTGGGATTAGTTTGGGATTGATACAGGGCTATGGGGAGAGAGCGGGGCAGTGGGATTAGTTTGGGATTTGATACAGGGCTATGGGGTGAGAGCGGGGCAGTGTGATTTGTTTGTAATTGATACAGGGCTATGGGGAGAGTGCGGGGCAGTGGGATTAATTTGGGATTGATACAGAGCTATGGGGAGAGAGCGGGGCAGTGGGATTAGGTTGGGGACTGATACAGGGCTATGGGGAGAGAGCGAGGCAGTGGGATTCGGTTGGCGATTGATAAAGGGCTAACAGGAGAGAGCAGGGCAGTGGGATTAGTTTGGGGCTGAGACAGAGGGTTGTCAAGTAGCTGTTCCTAGTCCACGTTGGACAGATCCTGCCTTAAAATCGGCCTGTTGTTTGCTAAATTTCCCCACTGAACTCATTGTTAATCTGCTTTATCAAAACGTGCCTGGATCTCCTGGTATATTTCAATACTGAACCTTGGTAGATTAAATAAAAGTGTTACCGTGATTTGATTTAAATGCAGAGGAGGGATTCACATGCGGATGAATGTTGGTCTGCAGATATCTGGGTACACCTTAGAAAAATGAAGCAAATAAAAGACAATTAAAGTCTGTTCTGGGTATTCCTACTGAGATTTGAATGAATTTTAGGCCGTGAGACTCACTGTCTTATACACAGGAGTGAAGGATTACATCAAACAAAGATAATGGCCCTGAAATCATGGTCTCCGTACCAACGACTTAGGCCTTGGTAGAGGCCCCGCAAGTTCCGTGTTTCCGTCTGCGCTGTGTATGTGCTGAATCCCCGGACTTGCAATCTATCAAGGTTTGCTACAGAATCGATAGAGTAAAGCTCTCTTTAAACCAGCCCATCAAAAACTCCCAGGGCAGGAACAAGACGGGTTAGATACAGAGTGAAGCTCCCTCTACACTGTCCCATCAAACACTCCCAACGCAGGTACTGCACGGGTTAGATACAGAGTAAAGCTCCCTCTACGCTGTCCCATCAAACACTCCCAAGGCAGGTACAGCACGGGTTACATATAGAGTAATGCTCCCTCTACACTGTCCCATGAAACACTCCCAAGGCAGGTACCGCACAGGTTAGATACAGACAAAAAGCTGCCTCTACACTGTCCCATCAAACATTCCCAAGGCAGGTGCTGCACGGGTTAGATATATATAGTAATGCTCCCTCTACACTGTCCCATCAAACACTCCCAGGGCTATGGGGAGAGAACGTAGCAGTGGGGTTAGTTTGGGAATGATGCAGGGCTATGGGCAGAGAGTGGGGCAGAGGGATTAGTTTGGAATTGATGCAGGGCTATTGGGAAAAGTTTGGGATTGAGGCAGGGCTATGGGGAGAGAGTGGGGCAGTGGGATTAGTTTGGGATTGATACAGGGCTATGGTGAGAGAGCGGGGCAGTGGGATTAGTTTGGGGTTGGTACAGGACTATGGGGAGAGAGCGGGGCAGTGGGATTAGTTTGGGGATTGATACAGGGCTATGGGGAGAGAGCGGGGCAGTGGGATTAGTTTGGGGATTGATACAGGGCTATGGGGAGAGAGCGGGGCAGTGGGATTTGTTTGGGATTGATACAGGGCTTTGGGGAGAAAGCAGGGCAGTGGAAATAGTTTGTGATTGATACAGGGCTATGGGGAGAAAGCGGGGCAGTGGGATTAGTTTGGTGATTGATACAGGGCTATGGGGAGAAAGCGGGGCAGTGGGATTAGTTTCGGGATTGATACAGGGCTATGGGGAGAAAGCGGGGCAGTGGGATTAGTTTGGTGATTGATACAGGGCTATGGGGAGAGAGCGGGGCAGTGGGATTTGTTTGGGATTGATACAGGGCTATGGGGAGAAAGCGGGGCAGTGGGATTAGTTTCGGGATTGATACAGGGCTATGGGGAGAAAGCGGGGCAGTGGGATTAGTTTGGTGATTGATACAGGGCTATGGGGAGAGAGCGGGGCAGCGGGATTAGTTTGGGGATTGAAACAGGGCTATGGGGAGAGAGCGGGGCATTGGGATTAGTTTGGGATTGATACAGGACTATGGGGACAGAGTGGGGCTTTGGGATTAGTTTTGGATTGATACACGGCTATCGGGAGTGAGCGGGGCACTGGGATTAGTTTGGGATTGATACAGGGCTATGGGGAGTGAGCGGGGCAGTGGGATTATTTTGCGGATTGATACAGGGCTATGGGGAGAGAGCGGGGCAGTGGGATTAGTTTGGGGATTGATACAGGGCAATGGGGAGACAGCGGGGCAGTTTGATTAGTTTGGGATTGATACAGGACTATCGGGAGTGAGCGGGGCACTGGGATTAGTTTGGGATTGATACAGGGCTATGGGGAGTGAGCGGGGCAGTGGGATTATTTTGCGGATTGATACAGGGCTATGGGGAGAGAGCGGGGCAGTGGGATTAGTTTGGGGATTGATACAGGGCAATGGGGAGACAGCGGGGCAGTTTGATTAGTTTGGGATTGATACAGGACTACGGGGAGAGAGCGGGACAGTGGGATTAGCTTGGGGATTGATACAGGGCTATGGGGAGAGAGCGGGGCAGTGGGATTAGTTTGGGGATTGATACAGGGCTATGGGGAGTGAGCGGGGCAGTGGGAATAGTTTGGGATTGATACAGGGCTATCCGGAGAGAGCGGGGCAGTGGGATTAGTTTGGGATTTGGTACAGAGCTATGGGGTGAGAGCGGGGCAGTGTGATTTGTTTGGGATTGATACAGGGCTATGGGGAGAGTGCAGGGCAGTGGGATTAGTTTGGGGATTAATACAGGGCTATGGGGAGAGAGCAGGGCAGTGGGATTAGTTTGGGGATTGATACAGGGCTATGGGGAGAGAGCGGGGCAGTGGGATTAGTTTGGGATTGATACAGGGCTATGGGGAGAGAGCGGGGCAGTGGGATTAGTTTGGGATTGATACAGGGCTATGGGGAGAGAGCAGGGCAGTGGAATTAGTTTGGGGATTGAAACAGGGCTATGGGGAGAGAGCGGGGCATTGGGATTAGTTTTGGATTGATACAGGGCTATCGGGAGTGAGCAGGGCACTGGGATTAGTTTGTGATTGATACAGGGCTATGGGGAGTGAGCGGGGCAGTGGGATTATTTTGCGGATTGATACAGGGCTATGGGGAGAGAGCGGGGCAGTGGGATTAGTTTGGGGATTGATACAGGGCAATGGGGAGACAGCGGGGCAGTTTGATTCGTTTGGGATTGATACAGGACTATGGGGAGAGAGCGGGACAGTGGGATTAGCTTGGGGATTGATACAGGGCTATGGGGAGAGAGCGGGGCAGTGGGATTAGTTTGGGGATTGATACAGGGCTATGGGGAGTGAGCGGGGCAGTGGGAATAGTTTGGGATTGATACAGGGCTATCCGGAGAGAGCGGGGCAGTGGGATTAGTTTGGGATTTGATACAGGGCTATGGGGTGAGAGCGGGGCAGTGTGATTTGTTTGGGATTGATACAGGGCTATGGGGAGAGTGCAGGACAGTGGGATTAGTTTGGGATTGATACAGAGCTATGGGGAGAGAGCGGGGCAGTGGGATTAGTTTGGGGATTGATACAGGGCTATGGGGAGAGAGCGGGGCAGTGTGATTAGTTTGGAATTGATACAGGGCAATCGGAAGAGAGCGGGGCAGTGGGATTCGTTTGGGGATTGATACAGGGCTTTGGGGTGAGAGCAGGGCAGTCTGATTAGTTTGGGATTGATACAGGGTTATCGGGAGCGAGCGAGGCATTGGGAATAGTTTGGGATTGATACAGGGCTATCGGGAGAGATCGGGGCAGTGTGATTAGTTTGGGATTGATACAGGGCTATGGGGAGGGAGTGGGGCTTTGGGATTAGTTTAGGATTGATACAGGCCTATCGGGAGTGAGCGGGGCACTGGGATTAGTTTGGGATTGATACAGGGCTTTGGGGAGTGAGCGGGGCAGTGGGATTAGTTTGCGGATTGATACAGGGCTATGGGGAGTGAGCGGGGCAGTGGGATTAGTTTGGGATTGATACAGGGCTATGGGGAGAGAGCGGGGCAGTTGGATTAGTTTGGGATTGATAAACGGCTATGGGGAGAGAGCGGGGCAATGGGATTAGTTTTGGGGATTGATACAGGGCTTTGGGGAGATAGCGGGGCAGTGTGATTAGTTTGGGATTGATGCAGGACTATGGGGAGAGAGCAGGGCAGTGGGATTAGTTTAGGATTGATGTAGGGCTATGGGGGGAGAGCGGGGCAGTGGGATTAGGTTGGGGACTGATACAGGGCTATGGGGAGAGAGCGAGGCAGTGGGATTAGGTTGGCGATTGATAAAGGGCTAACAGGAGAGAGCAGGGCAGTGGGATTAGTTTGGGACTGAGACAGAGGGTTGTCAAGTAGCTGTTCCCAGTCCACTTTGGACAGATCCTGCCTTATCATATTAAAATCGGCCTGTTGTTTGCTAAATTTCCCCACTGAACTCATTGTTAATCTGCTTTATCAAAACGTGCCTGGGTCTCCTGGTATATTTTAATACTGAACCTCGGTAGATTAAATGAAAGTGTTACCGAGAATTGATTTAATGCAGAGGAGGGATTCACATGCGGATGAATGTTGGTCTGCAGATATCTGGGTACACCGTAGAAAAATGAAGCAAATAAAAGACAATTAAAGTCTGTTCTGGGTATTTTTACTGAGATTTGAATGAATTTTAGGCCGTGAGACCCACTGTCTTATGCACAGGAGTGAAGGATTACATCAAACAAAGATAATGGCCCTGAAATCATGGTCCCCGTACCAACGACTTAGGCCTTGGTAGAGGCCCCGCAAGTTCCGTGTTTCCGTCTGCGCTGTGTATGCGCTGAATCCCCGGACTTGCAATCTATCAAGGTTTGCTACAGAATCGATAGAGAAAAGCTCTCTTTAAACCAGCCCATCAAAAACTCCCAGGGCAGGAACAACACGGGTTAGATACAGAGTGAAGCTCCCTCTACACTGTCCCATCAAACACTCCCATGGCAGGGACTGCACGGGTCAGATACAGAGTAAAGCTCCCTCTATGCTGTCCCATCAAACACTCCCAAGGCAGGTACAGCACGGGTTAGATATAGAGTAATGCTCCCTCTACACTGTCCCATCAAACACTCCCAAGGCAGGTACCGCACGGGTTAGATACAGACAAAAACCTCCCTCTACACTGTCCCATCAAACATTCCCAAGGCAGGTGCTGCACGGGTTAGATATATATAGTAATGCTCCCTCTACACTGTCCCATCAAACACTCCCAGGGCTATGGGGAGAGAACGTGGCAGTGGGATTAGTTTGGGAATGATGCAGGGCTATGGGCGGAGACTGGGGCAGAGGGATTAGTTTGGAATTGATGCAGGGCTATGGGGGGAGAGCAGGGCAGTGGGGTTAGTTTGGGATCAAGACAGAGCTATGGGGGGAAAGCGAGGCACTGGGATTAGTTTGGGATTGATACAGGGCTATGGGGAGAGAGCGGGGCAGTGGGATTAGATTGGGGATTGATACAGGGCTATGGGGAGTCAGCAGGGCTGTGGGATTAGTTTGGGGATTGATACAGGGTATGGGGAGAGAGCGGGGCAGTGGGATTAGTTTGGGGATTGATACAGGGCTATGGGGAGAGAGCAGGGCAGTGGGATTAGTTTGGGGATTGATACAGGGCTATGGGGATAGAGCGGGGCAGTGGGATTAGTTTGGGATTGATACAGGGCTATGGGGAGAGAGCAAGGCAGTGGGATTAGTTTGGGATTGATAAAGGGCTATGGGGAGAGAGCGGGGCAGTGGGATTAGTTTGGGATTGATACAGGGCTATGGGGAGAGAGCGGGGCAGTGGGATTAGTTTGGGGATTGAAACAGGGCTATGGGGAGAGAGCGGGGCATTGGGATTAGTTTGGGATTGATACAGGACTATGGGGAGAGAGTGGGGCTTTGGGATTAGTTTTGGATTCATACAGGGCTATCGGGAGTGAGCGGGGCACTGGGATTAGTTTGGGATTGATACAGGGCTATGGGGAGTGAGCGGGGCAGCGGGATTAGTTTGCGGATTGATACAGGGCTATGGGGAGAGAGCGGGGCAGTGGGATTAGTTTGGGGATTGATACAGGGCTATGGGGAGAGAGCGAGGCATTGGGAATAGTTTGGGATTGATACAGGGCTATCGGGAGAGATCGGGGCAGTGTGATTAGTTTGGGATTGATACAGGGCTATGGGGTTTTGTATATTCCACATGTCCTGTGCTTGAAGTCTCTGACATTGGCCAGACATTGTTTTAGCATTTCATTGTCTTGGGCTGTTTACTATGAACATCTTTACCTGTTTCTGATCTACACAGGATGCAACAGATCAGAAAAACCTCCATTCAACAATGCGAATTCCTGTCTCTGCAAAGACATCATGCTGTTCCACAATGCAGGAATGTCGCAAACAGCTTTTGATAGCTGAGATCAACTTTAACCATTCAAACCTTTCAGGTAAAGAAGCTTCTAGATTCCGAGCCACAAATTGAATCGTTTAAGACAGAAAGAATGTCACAGAAATGTGATTTATTGCTGTTATTTTACAATTTACAAATATACACACAATTTGTGTCACTGAATTATAAACAAAAAGCAGGCAAAGCTATGACTTAACAGAAATAAACACTTGTTTTTCTTCCTGGACAGCAAAACCAGTCAGACTGACTTGCAAATGTTTACTGATATGTTGACGTAAAGATTTATAATTGACCAATTTCGCTTCTAATGTTTTTCTCTCAAACATTCTCCACAATATTAATCCCTGCTCTTGTCACAAGGAGTGTTGAATTATTTTAGGTACTTCGCAATTAAAAGCAGGAAACAAACTTCATTATACTCACAAATTTTAATCTCCTATTTCAAACATTCAAACCAAATCGAATTGTACGTTATCACTTTAATCAATGTATTTTCTGTGTCTCTCTCAATAAACAAAGAGTGGTTTCTTCTAAAGTAGCTTCCTGCAATTTTTATACATCATTACATAACTCTTGCTTCAATTAACACTCCACTAAATGTTTAAGAGGAAATCTATATTTACGTTATTCCTGCGACTTGTTAGGACTATCGAACGACAGACATTATAAAATGGTTTGTGTTTTTCCCCTTTCTTGGTTCTCTTCCTAAATGTCTTAATGGTATATTTTTAAAAAGTCATTAAAAAGTAATCTGTAACTCCTACAAATCCTCCCCTACCTTCCCCCTCCTCAACACCATGGTTGCAAGTTTGTGTAAAGCTACTCACTTCAGTCAATCACTCAAAATCAAATCTTGAGATATTTCAATTTGAAAACATTTTAACCATTTCAGAGCACTTTAAAAGCGTTTGGACTTCAAGACCTGGTTGAAACTTGTTTAGGTGAGGGGGAAATTGGCTTTTGCTTCAGTCTCTTCCAAAATCATGTTCGAAACTTAGGGGGAAAAAGTGTTTTTTACACTCATTTTTGGTGAAAAGTTCATTAAAAATCGTTAAAATCTTTCAAGTCTCACTGCAGCTTTGACAGAAGAAGTTGCTCCAAGTTTCTCCTTCCCCCTTCAATGCTGTCGTTAAACATCCGACAAAATAAAGTCTAATTCCAAACGGAGCTCCAATCAGAAAGTGAATAAAGTGGTTAAACTTCCGAAGAAGGCGGCGAGGTTATCTATCCCCAGCCTTGGCGATGAGCTGGGATCAGTTTTTGGAGATGTTGTTTCCTCTTTTTCTGTTGCCGTTCCCTCCGTCTCTAAGAGTCTGAGGTACAAACGGGGGCACAAACTATTTCCCTTTCTCGCAACATGATTTAAATAACCCTGGCTGATTTCCCTCTCTCTCTAACCCAGGGGTCACTGGACAATGATCAGGAGCAGGAACCCTGGCTGATTTTCCCCTCTCTCTAACCCAGGGGTCACTGGGCAGTGATCAGGAGCAGGAACCCTGCCTGATTTCCCCTCTCTCTAACCCAGGGATCACTGGACAGAGATCAGGAGCACGAACCCTGGCTCATTTCCCCTCTCTCTAACCCACGGGTCACTGGACAATGATCAGGAGCATGAACCCTGGATGGTTCCCCCTCTCTCTAGGTCACTGGATAGTGATCAGGAGCTGGAACCCTGGCTGATTTCCCTCTCTCTCTAACCCAGGGGTCACTGGACAATGATCAGGAGCAGGAACCCTGGCTGATTTCCCCTCTCTCTAACCCAGGGGTCACTGGATAGTGATCAGGAGCATGAACCCTGGCTGATTTCCCCTCTCTCTCTAACCCAGGTGTCACTGGACTGTGATAAGGAGCAGGAACCCTGGCTGATTTCACCTGTCTCTCTAACCCAGGGGTCACTGGACAGTGATCAGGAGCATGAATCCTGGCTGATTTCCCCTCTCTCTCTAACCCAGAGGTCACTGGGCAGTGATCAGGAGCAGGAACCCTGGCTGATTTCCCCTCTCTCTAACCGAGGGGTCACTGGACTGTGATCAGGAGCAGGAACCCTGGCTGATTTCCCCTCTCTCTCTAAACCAGGGTTCACTGGACTGTAATCAGGAGCAGGAACCCTGGCTGCTTTCATCTCTCTCTAACCCAAGGGTCATTGGACAGTGATCAGGAGCACGAACCCTGGCTGATTTCCCCTCTCTCTAACCCAGGGGTCACTGGACTGTGATCAGGAGCAGGAACCCTGGCTGATTTCCCCTCTATCTCTAACCCAGGGGTCACTGGACAGTGATCAGGAGCAGGAACCCTGGCTGGTTCCCCCTCTCTCTAAACCAGGGGTCACTGGACTGTGATCAGGAGCAGGAACCCTGGCTGATTTCCCTCTCTCTCTAACCCAGGGGTCACTGGGCAGTGATCAGGAGCAGGAACCCAGGCTGACTTCCCTTCTCTCCAACCAGGCGTCACTGGATAGTGTTCAGGAGCAGGAACCCTGGCTGATTTCCTCCTCTCTCTAACTCAGGGGTCACTGGATAGTGATCAGGAGCAGGAACCCTGGCTGATTTCCCCTCTCTCTCTAACCCAGAGGTCACTGGGCAGTGATCAGGAGCAGGAACCCTGGCTGATTTCCCCTCTCTCTAACCGAGGGGTCACTGGACTGTGATCAGGAGCAGGAACCCTGGCTGATTTCCCCTCTCTCTCTAACCCAGGGTTCACTGGACTGTAATCAGGAGCAGGAACCCTGGCTGCTTTCACCTCTCTCTCTAACCCAAGGGTCGTTGGACAGTGATCAGGAGCACGAACCCTGGCTGATTTCCCCTCTCTCTCTAACCCAGGGGTCACTGGACAGTGATCAGGAGCAGGAACCCTGGCTGGTTCCCCCTCTCTCTAACGCAGAGGTCACTGGATAGTGATCAGGAGCTGGAACCCGGGCTGGTTTCCCCTCTCTCTAACCCAGGGGTTACTGGACAATGATCAGGAGCAGCAACTCTCGCTGATTTCCCTCTCTCTCTAACCAGGGGTCACTGGATAGTGATCAGGAGCAGGAACCCTGGCTGATTTCACCTGTCTCTCTAACCCAGGGGTCACTGGAAAATGATCAGGAGCAGGAACCCTGGCTGACTTCCCCTCTCTCTAACCCAGGAGTCACTGGACAGTGATCAGGAGCAGGAACCCTGGCTGGTTCCCCCTCTCTCTAACCCAGGGGTCACTGGACTGTAATCAGGAGCAGGAACCCTGGCTGATTTCCCCTCTCTCTAACCCAGGGTTCACTGGACTGTAATCAGGAGCTGGAACCCGGGCTGATTTCCCCTCTCTCTAACCCAGGAGTCACTGGACAGTGATCAGGAGCACGAACCCTGGCTGATTTCCCTCTCTCTCTCACCCAGGTGTCACTGGACTGTGATCAGGAGCAGGAACCCTGGCTGATTTCCCTCTCTCTCTATCCCAGGGGTCACTGGACAGTGATCAGGAGCAGGAACCCTGGCTGATTTCCCCCTCTCTCTAACCCAGGGGTCACTGGACAGTGATCAGGAGCAGGAACCCTGGCTGATTTCCCTCTCTCTCTATCCCAGGGGTCACTGGACTGTGATCAGGAGCAGGAACCCCAGCTGATTTCCTCTCTCTCTAACTCAGGGGTCACTGGGCAGTGATCAGGAGCAGGAACCCTGGCTGATTTCCCCTCTCTCTAACCCAGGGGTCACTGGGCAGTGATCAGGAGCAGAAACCCTGGCTGATTTCCCCTCTCTAACCCAGGGGTCACTGGACAGTGATCAGGAGCAGGAACCCTGGCTGAATTCCCCTCTCTCTCTAACCCAGGGGTCACTGGGCAGTGATCAGGAGCAGGAACCCAGGCTGATTTCCACTCTCTCTAACCCAGGGTTCACTGGGCAGTGATCAGGAGCAGGAACCCTGGCTGATTTCCCTCTCTCTCTAACCCAGGGGTCACTGGGCATTGATCAGGAGCAGGAATCCTGGCTGATTTCCCCTCTCTCTAACCCAGGGGTCAGTGGATAGTGATCAGGAGCATGAACCCTGGCTGATTTCCCCTCTCTCTAACCCAGGGGTCACTGGACTGTGATCAGGAGCATGAGCCCTGGCTGATTTCCCTCTCTCTCTAACCCAGGGTTCACTGTGCAGTGATCAGGAGCATGAACCCTGGCTGATTTCCCTCTCTCTCTAACCCAGGGGTCACTGGACTGTGATCAGGAGCATGAACCCTGGCTGATTTCCCTCTCTCTCTAACCCAGGGGTCAATGGGCAGTGATCAGGAGCAGGAACCCTGGCTGATTTCCCTCTCTCTCTAACCCAGGGGTCAATGGGCAGTGATCAGGAGCAGGAACCCTGGCTGATTACCCCTCTCTCTAACCCAGGGATCTCTGGATAGTGATCAGGAGCATGAACCCTGGCTGATTTCCCCTCTCTAACCCAGGAGTCACTGGACAGTGATCAGGAGCAGGAACCCTGGCTGATTTCCCCTCTCTCTAACCCAGGGGTCACTGGGCAGTGACCAGCAGCAGGAACCCTGGTTGATTTCCCCTCTCTCTAACCCAGGGATCTCTGGATAGTGATCAGGAGCAGGAACCCTGGCTGATTTCCCCTCTCTAACCCAGGAGTCACTGGACAGTGATCAGGAGCATGAACCCTGGCTGATTTCCCCTCTCTCTCTAACCCAGGGGTCACTGGACTGTGATCAGGAGCAGGAACCCAGGCTGATTTCCACTCTCTCAAACCAGGGTTCACTGGACAATGATCAGGAGCACGAACCCTGGCTGATTTCCCCTCTCTCTCTAACCCAGGTGTCACTCGACTGTGATCAGGAGCAGGAACCCTGGCTGATTTCCCCTCTCTCTAACCCAGGGGTCACTGGACTGTGATCAGGAGGAGGAACCCTGGCTGATTTCCCTCTCTCTCTAACCCAGGGGTCACTGGACAGTGATCAGGAGCAGGAACCCTGGCTGATTTCCCCTCTCTCTAACCCAGGGGTCACTGGGCAGTGATCAGGAGCAGGAACCCTGGCTGATTTCACCTCTCTCTCTAACCCAGGGGTCACTGGACAGTGATCAGGAGCAGGAACCCTGGCTGATTTCCCTCTCTCTCTAACCCAGGGGTCACTGGGCAGTGATCAGGAGCAGGAACCCTGGCTGATTTCACCTCTCTCTCTAACCCAGGGGTCACTGGACAGTGATCAGGAGCAGGAACCCTGGCTGATTTCCCTCTCTCTCTAACCCAGGGGTCACTGGGCAGTGATCAGGAGCAGCAACCCTGGCTGATTTCCCCTCTCTCTAACACAGGGGTCACTGGGCAGTGATCAGGAGCAGGAACCCTGGCTGATTTCCCCTCTCTCTAACCCAGGGGTCACTGGACAGCAATCAGGAGCAGGAACCCTGGCTGATTCCCCCTCTCTCTAAGCCAGCGGTCATTGGGCAGTGATCAGGAGCAGGGACCCTGGCTGATTTCCCCTCTCTCTCTAACCCAGGGGTCACTGGACTGTGATCAGGAGCAGGAACCCTGGCTGATTTCACCTCTCTCTCTAACCCAGGGGTCACTGGACAGTGATCAGGAGCAAGAACCCTGGCTGATTTCCCCTCTCTCTAACCCAGGGGTCACTGGACAATGATCAGGAGCAGGAACCCTGGCTGATTTCCCCTCTCTCTAACTCAGGGGTCACTGGACAGTGATCAGGAGCAGGAACCCTGGCTGATTTCCCCTCTCTCTAACCCAGGGGTCACTGGACAATGATCAGGAGCAGGAACCCTGGCTGATTTCCCTCTCTCTCTAACCCAGGAGTCACTGGACAGTGATCAGGAGCAGGAACCCTGGCTGATTTCCCCTCTGTCTAACCCAGGGGTCACTGGACAATGATCAGGAGCAGGAACCCTGGCTGATTTCCCCTCTCTCTAACCCAGGAGTCACTGGACAGTGATCAGGAGCAGGAACCCTGGCTGGTTCCCCCTCTCTCTAACCCAGGGGTCACTGGACTGTAATCAGGAGCAGGAACCCTGGCTGATTTCCCCTCTCTCTAACCCAGGGTTCACTGGACTGTAATCAGGAGCTGGAACCCGGGCTGATTTCCCCTCTCTCTAACCCAGGGGTCACTGGACAGTGATCAGGAGCAGGAACCCTGGCTGATTTCCCCCTCTCT
Organism: Somniosus microcephalus; assembly: GCF_052327205.1. Classification (NCBI taxonomy): domain Eukaryota; kingdom Metazoa; phylum Chordata; class Chondrichthyes; order Squaliformes; family Somniosidae; genus Somniosus; species Somniosus microcephalus. Next base: position 29,201 of record NW_028225637.1, on the reverse strand, counting down.
CTAACCCAGGGGTCACTGGACAGTGATCAGGAGCTGGAACCCGGGCTGATTTCCCCTCTCTCTAACCCAGGAGTCACTGGACAGTGATCAGGAGCACGAACCCTGGCTGATTTCCCTCTCTCTCTCACCCAGGTGTCACTGGACTGTGATCAGGAGCAGGAACCCTGGCTGATTTCCTTCTCTCTCTATCCCAGGGGTCACTGGACAGTGATCAGGAGCAGGAACCCTGGCTGATTTCCCCCTCTCTCTAACCCAGGGGTCACTGGACAGTGATCAGGAGCAGGAACCCTGGCTGATTTCCCTCTCTCTCTATCCCAGGGGTCACTGGACTGTGATCAGGAGCAGGAACCCCAGCTGATTTCCTCTCTCTCTAACTCAGGGGTCACTGGGCAGTGATCAGGAGCAGGAACCCTGGCTGATTTCCCCTCTCTCTAACCCAGGGGTCACTGGGCAGTGATCAGGAGCAGAAACCCTGGCTGATTTCCCCTCTCTAACCCAGGGGTCACTGGACAGTGATCAGGAGCAGGAACCCTGGCTGAATTCCCCTCTCTCTCTAACCCAGGGGTCACTGGGCAGTGATCAGGAGCAGGAACCCAGGCTGATTTCCACTCTCTCTAACCCAGGGTTCACTGGGCATTGATCAGGAGCAGGAATCCTGGCTGATTTCCCCTCTCTCTAACCCAGGGGTCAGTGGATAGTGATCAGGAGCATGAACCCTGGCTGATTTCCCTCTCTCTCTAACCCAGGGGTCACTGGGCAGTGATCAGGAGCAGGAACCCAGGCTGACTTCCCTTCTCTCCAACCAGGCGTCACTGGATAGTGTTCAGGAGCAGGAACCCTGGCTGATTTCCTCCTCTCTCTAACTCAGGGGTCACTGGATAGTGATCAGGAGCAGGAACCCTGGCTGATTTCCCCTCTCTCTCTAACCCAGAGGTCACTGGGCAGTGATCAGGAGCAGGAACCCTGGCTGATTTCCCCTCTCTCTAACCGAGGGGTCACTGGACTGTGATCAGGAGCAGGAACCCTGGCTGATTTCCCCTCTCTCTCTAACCCAGGGTTCACTGGACTGTAATCAGGAGCAGGAACCCTGGCTGCTTTCACCTCTCTCTCTAACCCAAGGGTCGTTGGACAGTGATCAGGAGCACGAACCCTGGCTGATTTCCCCTCTCTCTCTAACCCAGGGGTCACTGGACAGTGATCAGGAGCAGGAACCCTGGCTGGTTCCCCCTCTCTCTAACGCAGAGGTCACTGGATAGTGATCAGGAGCTGGAACCCGGGCTGGTTTCCCCTCTCTCTAACCCAGGGGTTACTGGACAATGATCAGGAGCAGCAACTCTCGCTGATTTCCCTCTCTCTCTAACCAGGGGTCACTGGATAGTGATCAGGAGCAGGAACCCTGGCTGATTTCACCTGTCTCTCTAACCCAGGGGTCACTGGAAAATGATCAGGAGCAGGAACCCTGGCTGACTTCCCCTCTCTCTAACCCAGGAGTCACTGGACAGTGATCAGGAGCAGGAACCCTGGCTGGTTCCCCCTCTCTCTAACCCAGGGGTCACTGGACTGTAATCAGGAGCAGGAACCCTGGCGGATTTCCCCTCTCTCTAACCCAGGGTTCACTGGACTGTAATCAGGAGCTGGAACCCGGGCTGATTTCCCCTCTCTCTAACCCAGGAGTCACTGGACAGTGATCAGGAGCACGAACCCTGGCTGATTTCCCTCTCTCTCTCACCCAGGTGTCACTGGACTGTGATCAGGAGCAGGAACCCTGGCTGATTTCCCTCTCTCTCTATCCCAGGGGTCACTGGACAGTGATCAGGAGCAGGAACCCTGGCTGATTTCCCCCTCTCTCTAACCCAGGGGTCACTGGACAGTGATCAGGAGCAGGAACCCTGGCTGATTTCCCTCTCTCTCTATCCCAGGGGTCACTGGACAGTGATCAGGAGCAGGAACCCTGGCTGATTTCCCCCTCTCTCTAACCCAGGGGTCACTGGACAGTGATCAGGAGCAGGAACCCTGGCTGATTTCCCTCTCTCTCTATCCCAGGGGTCACTGGACTGTGATCAGGAGCAGGAACCCCAGCTGATTTCCTCTCTCTCTAACTCAGGGGTCACTGGGCAGTGATCAGGAGCAGGAACCCTGGCTGATTTCCCCTCTCTCTAACCCAGGGGTCACTGGGCAGTGATCAGGAGCAGAAACCCTGGCTGATTTCCCCTCTCTAACCCAGGGGTCACTGGACAGTGATCAGGAGCAGGAACCCTGGCTGAATTCCCCTCTCTCTCTAACCCAGGGGTCACTGGGCAGTGATCAGGAGCAGGAACCCAGGCTGATTTCCACTCTCTCTAACCCAGGGTTCACTGGGCAGTGATCAGGAGCAGGAACCCTGGCTGATTTCCCTCTCTCTCTAACCCAGGGGTCACTGGGCATTGATCAGGAGCAGGAATCCTGGCTGATTTCCCCTCTCTCTAACCCAGGGGTCAGTGGATAGTGATCAGGAGCATGAACCCTGGCTGATTTCCCCTCTCTCTAACCCAGGGGTCACTGGACTGTGATCAGGAGCATGAGCCCTGGCTGATTTCCCTCTCTCTCTAACCCAGGGTTCACTGTGCAGTGATCAGGAGCATGAACCCTGGCTGATTTCCCTCTCTCTCTAACCCAGGGGTCACTGGACTGTGATCAGGAGCATGAACCCTGGCTGATTTCCCTCTCTCTCTAACCCAGGGGTCAATGGGCAGTGATCAGGAGCAGGAACCCTGGCTGATTTCCCCTCTCTAACCCAGGAGTCACTGGACAGTGATCAGGAGCAGGAACCCTGGCTGATTTCCCCTCTCTCTAACCCAGGGGTCACTGGGCAGTGACCAGCAGCAGGAACCCTGGTTGATTTCCCCTCTCTCTAACCCAGGGATCTCTGGATAGTGATCAGGAGCAGGAACCCTGGCTGATTTCCCCTCTCTAACCCAGGAGTCACTGGACAGTGATCAGGAGCATGAACCCTGGCTGATTTCCCCTCTCTCTCTAACCCAGGGGTCACTGGACTGTGATCAGGAGCAGGAACCCAGGCTGATTTCCACTCTCTCAAACCAGGGTTCACTGGACAATGATCAGGAGCACGAACCCTGGCTGATTTCCCCTCTCTCTCTAACCCAGGTGTCACTCGACTGTGATCAGGAGCAGGAACCCTGGCTGATTTCCCCTCTCTCTAACCCAGGGGTCACTGGACTGTGATCAGGAGGAGGAACCCTGGCTGATTTCCCTCTCTCTCTAACCCAGGGGTCACTGGACAGTGATCAGGAGCAGGAACCCTGGCTGATTTCCCCTCTCTCTAACCCAGGGGTCACTGGGCAGTGATCAGGAGCAGGAACCCTGGCTGATTTCACCTCTCTCTCTAACCCAGGGGTCACTGGACAGTGATCAGGAGCAGGAACCCTGGCTGATTTCCCTCTCTCTCTAACCCAGGGGTCACTGGGCAGTGATCAGGAGCAGGAACCCTGGCTGATTTCACCTCTCTCTCTAACCCAGGGGTCACTGGACAGTGATCAGGAGCAGGAACCCTGGCTGATTTCCCTCTCTCTCTAACCCAGGGGTCACTGGGCAGTGATCAGGAGCAGCAACCCTGGCTGATTTCCCCTCTCTCTAACACAGGGGTCACTGGGCAGTGATCAGGAGCAGGAACCCTGGCTGATTTCCCCTCTCTCTAACCCAGGGGTCACTGGACAGCAATCAGGAGCAGGAACCCTGGCTGATTCCCCCTCTCTCTAAGCCAGCGGTCATTGGGCAGTGATCAGGAGCAGGGACCCTGGCTGATTTCCCCTCTCTCTCTAACCCAGGGGTCACTGGACTGTGATCAGGAGCAGGAACCCTGGCTGATTTCACCTCTCTCTCTAACCCAGGGGTCACTGGACAGTGATCAGGAGCAAGAACCCTGGCTGATTTCCCCTCTCTCTAACCCAGGGGTCACTGGACAATGATCAGGAGCAGGAACCCTGGCTGATTTCCCCTCTCTCTAACTCAGGGGTCACTGGACAGTGATCAGGAGCAGGAACCCTGGCTGATTTCCCCTCTCTCTAACCCAGGGGTCACTGGACAATGATCAGGAGCAGGAACCCTGGCTGATTTCCCTCTCTCTCTAACCCAGGAGTCACTGGACAGTGATCAGGAGCAGGAACCCTGGCTGATTTCCCCTCTGTCTAACCCAGGGGTCACTGGACAATGATCAGGAGCAGGAACCCTGGCTGATTTCCCCTCTCTCTAACCCAGGAGTCACTGGACAGTGATCAGGAGCAGGAACCCTGGCTGGTTCCCCCTCTCTCTAACCCAGGGGTCACTGGACTGTAATCAGGAGCAGGAACCCTGGCTGATTTCCCCTCTCTCTAACCCAGGGTTCACTGGACTGTAATCAGGAGCTGGAACCCGGGCTGATTTCCCCTCTCTCTAACCCAGGGGTCACTGGACAGTGATCAGGAGCAGGAACCCTGGCTGATTTCCCCCTCTCTCTAACCCAGGGGTCACTGGACAGTGATCAGGAGCTGGAACCCGGGCTGATTTCCCCTCTCTCTAACCCAGGAGTCACTGGACAGTGATCAGGAGCACGAACCCTGGCTGATTTCCCTCTCTCTCTCACCCAGGTGTCACTGGACTGTGATCAGGAGCAGGAACCCTGGCTGATTTCCTTCTCTCTCTATCCCAGGGGTCACTGGACAGTGATCAGGAGCAGGAACCCTGGCTGATTTCCCCCTCTCTCTAACCCAGGGGTCACTGGACAGTGATCAGGAGCAGGAACCCTGGCTGATTTCCCTCTCTCTCTATCCCAGGGGTCACTGGACTGTGATCAGGAGCAGGAACCCCAGCTGATTTCCTCTCTCTCTAACTCAGGGGTCACTGGGCAGTGATCAGGAGCAGGAACCCTGGCTGATTTCCCCTCTCTCTAACCCAGGGGTCACTGGGCAGTGATCAGGAGCAGAAACCCTGGCTGATTTCCCCTCTCTAACCCAGGGGTCACTGGACAGTGATCAGGAGCAGGAACCCTGGCTGAATTCCCCTCTCTCTCTAACCCAGGGGTCACTGGGCAGTGATCAGGAGCAGGAACCCAGGCTGATTTCCACTCTCTCTAACCCAGGGTTCACTGGGCATTGATCAGGAGCAGGAATCCTGGCTGATTTCCCCTCTCTCTAACCCAGGGGTCAGTGGATAGTGATCAGGAGCATGAACCCTGGCTGATTTCCCCTCTCTCTAACCCAGGGGTCACTGGACTGTGATCAGGAGCATGAGCCCTGGCTGATTTCCCTCTCTCTCTAACCCAGGGTTCACTGTGCAGTGATCAGGAGCATGAACCCTGGCTGATTTCCCTCTCTCTCTAACCCAGGGGTCACTGGACTGTGATCAGGAGCATGAACCCTGGCTGATTTCCCTCTCTCTCTAACCCAGGGGTCAATGATCAGGAGCAGGAACCCTGGCTGATTTCCCTCTCTCTCTAACCCAGGGGTCAATGGGCAGTGATCAGGAGCAGGAACCCTGGCTGATTTCCCCTCTCTCTAACCCAGGGGTCACTGGACTGTGATCAGGAGCAGGAACCCTGGCTGATTTCCCCTCTCTCTAACCCAGGGGTCACTGGGCAGTGACCAGCAGCAGGAACCCTGGTTGATTTCCCCTCTCTCTAACCCAGGGATCTCTGGATAGTGATCAGGAGCATGAACCCTGGCTGATTTCCCCTCTCTCTCTAACCCAGGGGTCACTGGACTGTGATCAGGACCAGGAACCCTGGCTGATTTCACCTCTCTCTAACCCAGGGATCTCTGGATAGTGATCAGGAGCAGGAACCCTGGCTGATTTCCCCTCTCTAACCCAGGAGTCACTGGACAGTGATCAGGAGCATGAACCCTGGCTGATTTCCCCTCTCTCTCTAACCCAGGGGTCACTGGATTGTGATCAGGAGCAGGAACCCAGGCTGATTTCCACTCTCTCAACCAGGGTTCACTGGACAATGATCAGGAGCACGAACCCTGGCTGATTTCCCCTCTCTCTCTAACCCAGGTGTCACTCGACTGGGATCAGGAGCAGGAACCCTGGCTGATTTCCCCTCTCTCTAACCCAGGGGTCACTGGACTGTGATCAGGAGGAGGAACCCTGGCTGATTTCCCTCTCTCTCTAACCCAGGGGTCACTGGACAGTGATCAGGAGCAGGAACCCTGGCTGATTTCCCCTCTCTCTAACCCAGGGGTCACTGGGCAGTGATCAGGAGCAGGAACCCTGGCTGATTTCACCTCTCTCTCTAACCCAGGGGTCACTGGACAGTGATCAGGAGCAGGAACCCTGGCTGATTTCCCTCTCTCTCTAACCCAGGGGTCACTGGGCAGTGATCAGGAACAGGAACCCTGGCTGATTTCACCTCTCTCTCTAACCCAGGGGTCACTGGACAGTGATCAGGAGCAGGAACCCTGGCTGATTTCCCCTCTCTCTAACACAGGGGTCACTGGGCAGTGATCAGGAGCAGGAACCCTGGCTGATTTCCCCTCTCTCTAACCCAGGGGTCACTGGACAGCAATCAGGAGCAGGAACCCTGGCTGATTCCCCCTCTCTCTAAGCCAGTGGTCATTGGGCAGTGATCAGGAGCAGGGACCCTGGCTGATTTCCCCTCTCTCTCTAACCCAGGGGTCACTGGACTGTGATCAGGAGCAGGAACCCTGGCTGATTTCACCTCTCTCTCTAACCCAGGGGTCACTGGACAGTGATCAGGAGCAAGAACCCTGGCTGATTTCCCCTCTCTCTAACCCAGGGGTCACTGGACAATGATCAGGAGCAGGAACCCTGGCTGATTTCCCCTCTCTCTAACTCAGGGGTCACTGGACAATGATCAGGAGCAGGAACCCTGGCTGATTTCCCTCTCTCTCTAACCCAGGGGTCACTGGGCAGTGATCAGGAGCAGGAACCCTGGCTGATTTCCCCTCTCTCTAACCCAGGGGTCACTGGGCAGTGATCAGGAGCAGGAACCCTGGCTGATTTCCCCTCTCTCTAACCCAGGGGTCACTGGACAGCGATCAGGAGCAGGAACCCTGGCTGATTCCCCCTCTCTCTAAGCCAGTGGTCATTGGGCAGTGATCAGGAGCAGGTACCCTGGCTGATTTCCCCTCTCTCTCTAACCCAGGGGTCACTGGACTGTGATCAGGAGCAGGAACCCTGGCTGATTTCACCTCTCTCTCTAACCCAGGGGTCACTGGACAGTGATCAGGAGCAAGAACCCTGGCTGATTTCCCCTCTCTCTAACCCAGGGGTCACTGGACAATGATCAGGAGCAGGAACCCTGGCTGAATTCCCCGCTCTCTAACCCAGTGGTCACTGGTCAGTGATCAGGAGCAGGAACCCTGGCTGATTTCCTCCTCTCTCTAACCCAGGAGTCACTGGGCACTGATCAGGAGCAGGAACCCCGGCTGATTTCCCCCTCTCTCTAAACCAGGGGTCACTGGGCAGTGATCAGGAGCAGGAACCCTGGCTGATTTCCCCTCTTTCCAACCCAGGGGTGACTGGGCAGTGATCAGGAGCAGGAACCCTGGCTGATTTCCCCTCTCTCTAACCCAGGAGTCACTGGACAGTAATCAGGAGCAGGAACCCTGGCTGATTTCCCATCTCTCTCTAACCCATGGGTCACTGGACAGTGATCAGGAGCAGGAATCCTGGCTGATTTCCCATCTCTCTAACACAGAGATCACTGGATAGTGATCAGGAGCGGGATAAGCATGGGATTGATCCGGGGCAATGGGGAGTGAGCGTGGCAGTAGGATTAGTTTGTGATTGATACAGGGCTAGAGGAGAGAGCTGGGCAGTGGGATTAGTTTGGGATTGATACAGGGCTATGGGGAGAGAGGGTGCAGTGGGATTAGTTTGGATATAACACAGGGCTATGGGGTGAAAGCAGGGCAGTGGACTTACGTTGGGGATTGATACAGGGCTATGGGGAGAGAGCGGGGCAGTGGGATTTGTTTGGGATTGATACAGGGCTATGGGGAGAAAGCGGGGCAGTGGGATTAATTTGGGGATTGATACAGGGCTATGGGGAGAAAGCGGGGCAGTGGGATTTGTTTGGATATAACACAGGGCTATGGGGAGAAAGCGGGCAGTGGCATTTGTTTGGCTATAACACAGGGCTATGGGGAGAAAGCGGGCAGTGGGCTTACGTTGGGGATTGATACAGGGCTATGGGGAGAGAGCAGGGCAGTGGAAATAGTTTGTGATTGATACAGGGCTATGGGGAGAAAGCAGGGCAGTGGGATTAGTTTGGGGATTGATACAGGGCTATGGGGTGAGAGCAGGGCAGTCTGATTAGTTTGGGATTGATACAGGGTTATCGGGAGCGAGTGAGGCATTGGGAATAGTTTGGGATTGATACAGGGCTATGGGGAGAGAGCGGTGCAGTGGGATTTGTTTGGATATAACACAGGGCTATGGGGAGAAAGCAGGGCAGTGGACTTATGTTGGGGATTGATACAGGGCTATGGGGAGAGAGCGGGGCTGTGGGATTTGTTTCGGATTGATACAGAGCTATGGGGAGAAAGCGGGGCAGTGGGATTAATTTGGGGATTGATACAGGGCTATGGGGAGAAAGCGGGGCAGTGGGATTAGTTTGGATATAACACAGGGCTATGGGGAGAAAGCGGGCAGTGGGATTTGTTTGGATATAACACAGGGCTATGGGGAGAAAGCGGGCAGTGGGCTTACGTTGGGGATTGATACAGGGCTATGGGGAGAGTGCAGGGCAGTGGAAATAGTTTGTGATTGATAAAGGGCTATGGGGAGAGCGCGCGGCAGTGGGATTAGGTTGGGGACTGATACAGGGCTATGGGGAGAGAGCGGGGCAGTGGGATTAGGTTGGCGATTGATAAAGGGCTAACAGGAGAGAGCAGGGCAGTGGGATTAGTTTGGGACTGAGACAGAGGGTTGTCAAGTAGCTGTTCCTCGTCCACTTTGGACAGTTGCTGCCTTATCATATTAAAATCGGCCTGTTGTTTGCTAAATTTCCCCACTGAACTCACGGTTAATCTGCTTTATCAAAACGTGCCTGGATCTCCTGGTATATTTCAATACTGAACCTCGGTAGATTAAATAAAAGTGTTACCGTGATTTGATTTAAATGAAGAGGAGGGATTCACATGCGGATGAATGTTGGTCTGCAGATATCTGGGTACACCTTAGAAAAATGAAGCAAATAAAAGACAATTAAAGTCTGTTCTGGGTATTCCTACTGAGATTTGAATGAATTTTAGGCCGTGAGACTCACGGGGCTAGATTTTCAGTATAGGCAGTTTTGGGGCGCTAACCTTAGCGCCCGCCCGAAGTTAGCGCCCGCCCCAAAGTAGCGCCCCATTGCCGGGAATTCAGTGGCTTCGCCCTAAGAGGTTGGTGGAGCGCTAAAAGAGGCGTTCCACTACTCTCTTTAGGCGCTAAGCCGGCGGTCCAGAGGGATAGCGCCCAGGCGGGGCGCAGCACGGGTGCGGTCATTTTTGCACTGACAGCATACCCCGTGGTGCCGACCAGCTCTTAAAGGGGGAAGGGACGAATTGGTCTGCTGCCACGCCCTGCACACTGCAGCCTTGCAAAGAGGCCTCAACACTACTGCTCAGCCCCAGGGAGTCATGGCAACGCCAGAGAAGGCCCGTCAGCGTGCCCTGCGCTTCTCAGAGGGTGATCTGGACATCATGCTCACAGCTCTGGAGGTGAGGCGCAAGATCTTGTTTCCAGACAGTGGGAGGAATCCAACCCACCACGACTACACCAAAGCCTGGAAGCAGATCGCCCAGAGGGTGACGTTCACCGGCGAGGCCCCCAGGACCCACACACAATGCCGTAAGAAGTACAACGATCTGACCAGGATTGTGAGGGTGAGTAGCCTTTCCAGTCTCCTCCTCATTCTTGCATGTACACCTGACATGATGGGCAAAGGGACCTGAAAGTCCTTTTGGCCAGCCCTCAGCCAGCAGCATTGGGACAGTCATGAGCATCAAATGGCCATTCGGCACTCTACACTTTGGCCAAGCTATTCCACCATGGGAGGCAGTGCACACTACATCAGGGCTTCACTCTGTCCAAGCTATTCCACCATGGGAGGCAGTGCACACTACATCAGGGCTTCACTCTGTCCAAGCTATTCCACCATGGGAGGCAGTGCACACTACATCAGGGCTTCACTCTGTCCAAGCTATTCCACCATGGGAGGCAGTGCTCACTACATCAGGGCTTCACTCTGTCCAAGCTATTCCACCATGGGAGGCAGTGCACACTACATCAGGGCTTCACTGCGCACTTACAGCCCGTCCTTTCTCTTGCAGGCTAAAGTAGCGTTTAATCGCCAGGCCCGTGCCAGGGGTGGCCGCGCCAAGCTGCAGAAGCTCACTCAGCTGGAGGAGCGCGTGTGTGTGCTCATGGGAGCACGTGTGATTGTCCCCACAGCGTGCGGTGTATCCGACCCTCCACTGCCCGGAAATGGTAAGGACCTCGCCTTTTGGCCCTCTCGCGTCGCACTGGCCCATCCGAGCTACCTCCTTTGCCACTGTCCCACCAATGCGCTGAATCCCACCAGTCCTAACTCCCTCGCTGACGCCGTCTCCTCACTCTGAAGCTACTCTTGTGCATTCCTGCTTTCAGCTGGTGACGACCAGGACCCTGAGGCTGCCAGTGACAGCACCTCCAACCAGGAGGAGGAGGAGGAGCAAGCCGGACCTTCGGGGGAACAGTCACGTCCCGCAGGAGAGGAGGAAATGCTCGACACCTCCTCACTGGACGAGTGCCTGGAGGAACTGTCGCAGGGCAATGCAGCTTCTGGGACCAGTGGCGTCCAGCCACCCAGCAGCCGTGCGCGTGGCCCACGGCCTTCCCCCCAAAGGGGGGAAGGATCAGAGGGGAGTGCTGCTGCTCGGCACACTCGCCGTCACCAACGCGGCAAGGGTCCCCTAGTTCGGCCCCCTCCTCCCCAGCGGGAGAGTCGCGACTCCAGTCCGGACACCTTCACTTCGGAGGAGGTGCGGAAGCTCGATCAGATGGCCGACGACTCGGACCGGCGCCACACGGAGCTCATGAGCGTGGTGGGGCGCATGCCTGAGGCCATCGAGTCGCTGGCGACCAGTGTGCGCGAGTTCGGGGCAGCAACTGCTGCGACTGGCCGCATGCTAACTGATGCCGTCAAGACCCTGGCGGATGTGATGCGTGCGCACACCAGGACCACAGGGCCACTCACTGCTGCCACACGCGCTGTCTCAGGCAGGCATCGCCAGGGCAGGCGCCGCGCTGGACCATCCCAGCAAGCCGGCCGTCGGCTGATTGCTGCGGATCCTGCAGTGCGGGCCCGGCCGAGTGCCACCGCGCCACAGCACCAGCCAGCGCATCCCAGACGCCTGCTGGCCCACATTGCGCCATCCGTCGCCGCCATTCCCCCTCTGGGCCGTCAAGGGCAAGCGGCTGCAGCTGATGGTGGCCAGGCTCAGGTGCGCCACTCAGGAGACGGCCCCTCGAGGCCCAAACGCCGTGTAGGCCGCCCCCCAGCGGCATCTGGCGGAAGGGCATCTGAGCCTCAGGCGCCTTCCCCCAGCCTCGCAGCAGCCACTGGGCAGAGCTTGCGAAGGAGCAGCAGGCAGGGCAGGGGAGGCAAAATGCTGGCCAAGGTCTCGCCCTCGCGGGCCACTCAGTAGAGGGTGTGGCCAGCTTTCCTTTAATATGGCATGGCCATCTTTATTTTGCCCATGGTTGTGCTTTTGGAGGGCTTTTTTTTTGCGTTAGGCCGACGTTGAGGCCCGGTTTCAATAAAGGTGGAGTGGCTCCTCCCCAGTTTGTGGGAGTGAGTCGTTTGTTGGGCTTTTTGTGGGGCCCGTTTATTGTTTTTGGGGATTCATGTGGGAAGGGCTTTTCATTTTTGTGTAATAAAAAATTATCTTTATTCATGCAGTCTCCATGGTTGTTCTTCTTAGTGTTTGTTGGCTTCGCCGGCTGAGGGCTTGCGGAGCGGCTGCATTCATCTTCCCTCATGGCCCCTGGCCATTCCCTGACAGGGGGCTTAGAAGTACCGTGTAATAAGGTGGCGTCGTGCGGCCCTTGGCCCTGGTCGCTCCCTCCTGGGAACGTACTCCTGCTCCTCCTCCTCCTCCTCCTCCTCCTCCTCATGCTCCTCCTGCTCCTCCTCCTGAGGTGCTGGTCCAACGTCAGGTGGCAGTGCCTGAGTCCTGCGGATAGCCAGGTTGTGTAGCATGCAGCAAACCACCACAAATTGGGAGACCCGGTCCGGCGAATACTGGAGAGCTCCTCCGGAGTGATCAAGGCAGCGGAACCGCTGCTTGAGGACCCCAATAGTTAGCTCGATGATGTTGCGGGTGGTTTGATGGCTCTCGTTGTAGGCCTCTTCAGCAGCGGTCCTGGGCGCGCGGAGCGGGGTCATGAGCCAGGTGCACAAAGGATAGCCTTTGTCCCCGAGTAGCCATCCTCTTGGGGGAGGCTGTGCCTGGAACATGTCATGCACAGTACTCTGCCGCAGGATAAAGGCATCGTGGCTGCTGCCTGGGAAGCTGGCATTGACTGCCATGATGCGCTGCTTGTGGTCACAGACCAGCTGCACATTCAGAGAATGGTAGCCCTTCCTGTTGCGATACTGCTCGCCATGCTCCAGAGGGGCCCGCAAAGCCACATGTGTACAGTCAATGGCGCCCTGCACCAAGGGGAATTCCCCGAGTCTGGAAATTCCCAATGAGCGCTGATGCTGGCTCTCCAGGGCCATGGGGAAGGAGATGAATTGGCTTCTCCTTCTGAACAGTGCTTCGGTCACCTGGCGGATGCAGCGATGCGCGCCGTACTGGGAGATGTTTGCTATGTCCCCAGCAGCGTATTGGAAGGAGCCGGTGGCATAGAAGTTCAATGCCACTGTCACCTTCACTTCCACCGACAGAGACGTCCTGCACCTGAGCTTTGGCCGCAGATCTCGGCGAAGCAGGTGGCAGATCTCTGCAATCACCCCCTTCCGGAATCGGAGCCTTTTAACACATCGCGCGGCACTCATGTTTAGGTAGGAGCGCTGCTGGCGGTATAGCCTGACTGGGTAAGGCCTACGTGGCCGACGCCTGTAGCCCCCTCTGCCTCTAGCCAGGGCTGCCCCTCTCACAATGCGTCTGCGAGCCCTACGGACATGGAGCTGCAGCTCCGCGTTGGCACCCCATGCAACCCCCATCAAATCCTGGAAAACACTCTAATTTCCAAATGGCCACTTGCAGCGCTGTTGCCTGAGTCCAAAAATACCTGGCTCTTGCTGCTTGAAACCAGTTAGCTATCCTCCTTGTTGTGTCTCCAGAAATGCGTTGCACAAGACTGTTTTCTGAAATAATGGATGGCCTTTATACTGGAGAGGACGTTCCCTTTAATTAGCGCCCCCCGGGGCCCGCGCTGGTTGTGTTGCGTTCCTTTTTCCAAACGCTCCGGCCGCCCGCCGCACAATGGGGCGGTCCGACTGAAGTTTGCAATCGGGGCGGCCAAAGGGCGTTGCACGAGGATGTGACGTCATTTTCTGCGCGCGCATCCGGGCGGGCGCTAAACTTTGCGCCGGCGCTAACGGGCAACTTAATTTGGGGCGGGGCGCACACTGCGCTGCGCCCGGGCGCTACACGCATAGCGCCCGGAAATCACTTCTCTTAAGGCGCTAACTGCTGGCGCAAGCAACTGAAAATCTAGCCCACTGTCTTATACACAGGAGAGAAGGATTACATCAAACAAAGATAATGGCCCTGAAATCATGGTCTCCGTACCAATGACTTAGGCCTTGGTAGAGGCCCCGCAAGTTCCGTGTTTCCGTCTGCGCTGTGTATGCGCTGAATCCCCGGACTTGCAATCTATCAAGGTTTGCTACAGAATCGATAGAGTAAAGCTGTCTTTAAACCAGCCGATCAAAAACTCCCAGGGCAGGAACAACACAGGTTAGATACAGAGTGAAGCTCCCTCTACACTGTCCCATCAAACACTCCCAAGGCAGGTACTGCACGGGTTAGATACAGACAAAAAGCTCCCTCTACACTGTCCCATCAAACATTCCCAAGGCAGGTGCTGCACGGGTTAGATATATATAGCAATGCTCCCTCTACACTGTCCCATCTAACACTCCCAGGACTATGGGGAGAGAACGTGGCAGTGGGGTTAGTTTGGGATTGATGCAGGGCTATGGGATTAGTTTGGGATTGATTCAGGGCTATGGGGGGAGAGCAGAGCAGTGGGATTAGTTTGGGATCAAGACAGAGCTATGGGGGGAAAGCGAGGCAGTGGGATTACTTTGGGATTGATACAGGGCTTTGGGGAGAGAGCGGGGCAGTGGGATTAGATTGGGGATTGATACAGGGCTACGGGGAGAGAGCAGGGCAGTGGGATTAGTTTGGGGATTGATACAGGGCTATGGGGAGAGAGTGGGGCAGTGGGATTAGTTTGGGATTGATTCAGGGCTATGGGGGGAGAGCAGGGCAGTGGGATTAGTTTGGGATTGATACAGGGCCATGGGGAGAGAGCGGGGCAGTGGGATTAGTTTGGGGGTTGAAACAGGGCTATGGGGAGAGAGTGGGGCTTTGGGATTAGTTTAGGGATTGATACAGGGCTATGGGGAGAAAGCGGGGCAGTGGGATTAGTTTCGGGATTGATACAGGGCTATGGGGAGAAAGCGGGGCAGTGGGATTAGTTTGGTGATTGATACAGGGCTATGGGGAGAGAGCGGGGTAGTGGGATTTGTTTGGGATTGATACAGGGCTATGGGGAGAAAGCGGGGCAGTGGGATTAGTTTCGGGATTGATACAGGGCTATGGGGAGAAAGCGGGGCAGTGGGATTAGTTTGGTGATTGATACAGGGCTATGGGGAGAGAGCGGGGCAGCGGGATTAGTTTGGGGATTGAAACAGGTCTATGGGGAGAGAGCGGGGCATTGGGATTAGTTTGGGATTGATACAGGACTATGGGGACAGAGTGGGGCAGTGGGATTAGTTTCGGGATTGATACAGGGCTATGGGGAGAAAGCGGGGCAGTGGGATTAGTTTGGTGATTGATACAGGGCTATGGGGAGAGAGCGGGGCAGCGGGATTAGTTTGGGGATTGAAACAGGGCTATGGGGAGAGAGCGGGGCATTGGGATTAGTTTGGGATTGATACAGGACTATGGGGAGAGAGCGGGGCAGTGGGATTAGTTTGGGGATTGATACAGGGCTATGGGGAGAGAGCGGGGCAGTGGGATTTGTTTGGGATTGATACAGGGCTTTGGGGAGAAAGCGGGGCAGTGGAAATAGTTTGGTGATTGATACAGGGCTATGGGGAGAGAGCGGGGCAGCGGGATTAGTTTGGGGATTGAAACAGGGCTATGGGGAGAGAGCGGGGCATTGGGATTAGTTTGGGATTGATACAGGACTATGGGGACAGAGTGGGGCTTTGGGATTAGTTTTGGATTGATACAGGGCTATCGGGAGTGAGCGGGGCACTGGGATTAGTTTGGTATTGATACAGGGCTATGGGGAGTGAGCGGGGCAGTGGGATTAGTTTGCGGATTGATACAGGGCTATGGGGAGAGAGCGGGGCAGTGGGATTAGTTTGGGGATTGATACAGGGCTATGTAGAGATCGGGGCAGTGGGATTAGTTTGGGAACCCGTTGGGTTAGAGAGAGGGGAAATCAGCCAGGGTTCCTGCTCCTGATCACTGCCCAGTGACCCCTGGGTTAGAGAAAGAGGGGAAATCAGCCAGGGTTCCTGCTCCTGATCACTATCCAGTGACCTAGAGAGAGGGAAATCAGCCAGGATTCATGCTCCTGATCACTGTCCAGTGACCCCTGGGCTGGAGAGAGGGGGGAAATCAGCCAGGGTTCATGCTCCTGATCACTATCCAGTGACCCCTGGGTTAGAGAACGGGGAAATCAGCCAGGGTTCCTGCTCCTGGTCACTGCCCAGTGATCCCTGGGTTGGAGAGAGGGGAAAATCAGCCAGGGTTCCTGCTCCTGATCATTGTCCAGTGACCCCTGGGTTAGAGAGAGAGGGAAATCAGCCAGGGTTATTTAAATCATGTTGCGAGAAAGGGAAATAGTTTGTGCCCCCGTTTGTACCTCAGGGTCTTAGAGACGGAGGGAACGGCAACAGAAAAAGAGGAAACAACATCTCCAAAAACTGATCCCAACTCATCGCCAAGGCTGGGGATAGATAACCTCGCCGCCTTCTTAGGAAGTTTAACCACTTTATTCACTTTCTGATTGGAGCTCCGTTTGGAATTAGACTTTATTTTGTCGGATGTTTAACGACAGCATTGAAGGGGGAAGGAGAAACTTGGAGCAACTTCTTCTGTCAAAGCTGCAGTGAGACTTGAAAGAATTTAAACATTTTTAATGAACTTTTCACCAAAAATGAGTGTAAAAAACACTTTTTCCCCCTAAGTTTCGAACATGATTTTGGAAGAGACTGAAGCAAAAGCCAATTTCCCCCTCACCTAAACAAGTTTCAACCAGGTCTTGAAGTCCAAACGCTTTTAAAGAGCTCTGAAATGGTTAAAATGTTTTCAAATTGAAATATCTCAAGGTTTGATTTTGAGTGATTGACTGAAGTGAGTAGCTTTACACAAACATGCAACCATGGTGTTGTGGAGGGGGAAGGTAGGGGAGGATTTGTAGGAGTTACAGATTACTTTTTAATGACTTTTTAAAAATATACCATTAAGACATTTAGGAAGAGAACCAAGAAAGGGGAAAAACACAAACCATTTCATAATGTCTGTCGTTCGATAGTCCTAACAAGTCGCAGGAATAACGTAGATATAGATTTCCTCTTAAACATTTAGTGGAGTGTTAATTGAAGCAAGAGTTATGTAATGATGTATAAAAATTGCAGGAAGCTACTTTAGAAGAAACCACTCTTTGTTTATTGAGAGAGACACAGAAAATACTTTGATTAAAGTGATAACGTACAATTCGATTTGGTTTGAATGTTTGAAATAGGAGATTAAGATTTGTGAGTATAATGAAGTATGTTTCCTGCTTTTAATTGCGAAGTACCTAAAATAATTCAACACTCCTTGTGACAAGAGCAGGGATTAATATTGTGGAGAATGTTTGAGAGAAAAACATTAGAAGCGAAATTGGTAAATTATAAATCTTTACGTCAACATATCAGTAAACATTTGCAAGTCAGTCTGACTGGTTTTGCTGTCCAGGAAGAAAAACAAGTGTTTATTTCTGTTAAGTCATAGCTTTGCCTGCTTTTTTTGTTTATAATTCAGTGACACAAATTGTGTGTATATTTGTAAATTGTAAAATAACAGCAATAAATCACATTTCTGTGACATTCTTTCTGTCTTAAACGATTCAATTTGTGGCTCGGAATCTAGAAGCTTCTTTACCTGAAAAGTTTGAATGGTTAAAGTTGATCTCAGCTATCAAAAGCTGTTTGCGACATTCCTGCATTGTGGAACAGTATGATGTCTTTGCAGAGACAGGAATTCGCATTGTTGAATGGAGGTTTTTCTGATCTGTACATCAGAAACAGCTAAAGGTGTTCATAGTAAACAGACCAAGACAATGAAATGCTTAAAAAATGTCTGGCCAAGGTCAGAGACTTCAAGCACAGGACATGTGGAATATACAAAACCCCATAGCCCTGTATCAATCCCAAACTAATCACACTGCCCCGCTCTCTCCCCATACCCTGTATCAATCCCGAAACTAATCCCACTGCCCCGCTCTCTCCCCATCCCCTGTATCAATCCCCAAACTAATCCCACTGCCCTGCTGACTCCCCATAACCATGTATCAATCCCCAATCTAATCCCACTGCCCCGCTCTCTCCCCATAGCCCTGGGAGTGTTTGATGGGACAGTGCAGAGGGAGCATTACTCTATATCTAACCCGTGCAGCACCTGCCTTGGGAGTGTTTGATGGGACAGTGTAGAGGGAGCTTTACTCTGTATCTAACCCGTGCAGTACCTGCCTTGGGAGTGTTTGATGGGACAGTGTAGAGGGAGCTTCACTCTGTATCTAACCCGTGCGGTACCTGCCTTGGGAGTGTTTGATGGGACAGTGTAGAGGGAGCTTTACTCTGTATCTAACCCGTGCAGTACCTGCCTTGGGAGTGTTTGATGGGACAGTGTAGAGGGAGCTTCACTCTGTATCTAACCCGTGTTGTTCCTGCCCTGGGAGTTTTTGCTGGGCTGGTTTAAAGAGAGCTTTACTCTATCGATTCTGTGGCAAACCTTGATAGATTGCAAGTCCGGGGATTCAGCGCATACACAGCGCAGACGGAAACACGGAACTTGCGGGGCCTCTACCAAGGCCTAAGTCGTTGGTACGGAGACCATGATTTCAGGGCCATTATCTTTGTTTGATGTAATCCTTCACTCCTGTGTATAAGACAGTGAGTCTCACGGCCTAAAATTCATTCAAATCTCAGTAAGAATACCCAGAACAGACTTTAATTGTCTTTTATTTGCTTCATTTTTCTAAGGTGTACCCAGATATCTGCAGACCAACATTCATCCGCATGTGAATCCCTCCTCTGCATTTAAATCAAATCACGGTAACACTTTTATTTAATCTACCGAGGTTCAGTATTGAAATATACCAGGAGATCCAGGCACGTTTTGATAAAGCAGATTAACAATGAGTTCAGTGGGGAAATTTAGCAAACAACAGGCCGATTTTAATATGACAAGGCAGGATCTGTCCAAAGTGGACTGGGAACAGCTACTTGACAACCCTCTGTCTCAGTCCCAAACTAATCCCACTGCCCTGCTCTCTCCTGTTAGCCCTTTATCAATCGCCAACCTAATCCCACTGCCTCGCTCTCTCCCCATAGCCCTGTATCAGTCCCCAACCTAATCCCACTGCCCCGCTCTCTCCCCATAGCCCTGTATCTGTCCCCAACCTAATCCCACTGCCGCGCACTCTCCCCATAGCCCGGTATCAATCTCCAAACTAATCCCACTGCCCTGCTTTCTCCCCATATCCCTGTATCAATCACAAACTATTTCCACTGCCCTGCTCTCTCCACATAGCCCTGTATCAATCCCCAACGTAAGCACACTGCCCGCTTTCTCCCCATAGCCCTGTGTTATATCCAAACAAATCCCACTGCCCGCTTTCTCCCCATGGCCCTGTGTTATCTCCAAACTAATCCCACTGCCCCGCTTTCTCCCCATAGCCCTGTATCAATCCCCAAATTAATCCCACTGCCCCGCTTTCTCCCCATAGCCCTGTATCAATCCCAAACAAATCCCACTGCCCCGCTCTCTCCCCATAGCCCTGTATCAATCCCCAACGTAAGTCCACTGCCCTGCTTTCACCCCATAGCCCTGTGTTATATCCAAACTAATCCCACTGCACCCTCTCTCCCCATAGCCCTGTATCAATCCCAAACTAATCCCACTGCCCAGCTCTCTCCTCTAGCCCTGTATCAATCACAAACTAATCCTACTGCCACGCTCACTCCCCATTGCCCCGGATCAATCCCATGCTTATCCCGCTCCTGATCACTATCCAGTGATCTCTGTGTTAGAGAGATGGGAAATCAGCCAGGATTCCTGCTCCTGATCACTGTCCAGTGACCCATGGGTTAGAGAGAGATGGGAAATCAGCCAGGGTTCCTGCTCCTGATTACTGTCCAGTGACTCCTGGGTTAGAGAGAGGGGAAATCAGCCAGGGTTCCTGCTCCTGATCACTGCCCAGTCACCCCTGGGTTGGAAAGAGGGGAAATCAGCCAGGGTTCCTGCTCCTGATCACTGCCCAGTGACCCCTGGTTTAGAGAGAGGGGGAAATCAGCCGGGGTTCCTGCTCCTGATCAGTGCCCAGTGACTCCTGGGTTAGAGAGAGGAGGAAATCAGCCAGGGTTCCTGCTCCTGATCACTGACCAGTGACCACTGGGTTAGAGAGCGGGGAATTCAGCCAGGGTTCCTGCTCCTGATCATTGTCCAGTGACCCCTGGGTTAGAGAGAGGGGAAATCAGCCAGGGTTCTTGCTCCTGATCACTGTCCAGTGACCCCTGGGTTAGAGAGAGAGGTGAAATCAGCCAGGGTTCCTGCTCCTGATCACAGTCCAGTGACCCCTGGGTTAGAGAGAGAGGGGAAATCAGCCAGGGTACCTGCTCCTGATCGCTGTCCAGTGACCCCTGGGTTAGAGAGAGGGGAAATCAGCCAGGGTTCCTGCTCCTGATCACTGCCCAGTGACCCCTGGGTTAGAGAGAGGGGAAATCAGCCAGGGTTCCTGCTCCTGATCACTGCCCAGTGACCCCTGGGTTAGAGAGAGAGGGAAATCAGCCAGGGTTCCTGCTCCTGATCATTGTCCAGTGACCCCTGAGTTAGAGAGAGGGGAAATCAGCCAGGGTTCCTGCTCCTGATCATTGTCCAGTGACCCCTGGGTTAGAGAGAGGGGAAATCAGCCAGGGTTCTTGCTCCTGATCACTGTCCAGTGACCCCTGGGTTAGAGAGAGAGGTGAAATCAGCCAGGGTTCCTGCTCCTGATCACAGTCCAGTGACCCCTGGGTTAGAGAGAGAGGGGAAATCAGCCAGGGTCCCTGCTCCTGATCACTGCCCAATGACCACTGGCTTAGAGAGAGGGGGAATCAGCCAGGGTTCCTGCTCCTGATTGCTGTCCAGTGACCCCTGGGTTAGAGAGAGGGGAAATCAGCCAGGGTTCCTGCTCCTGATCACTGCCCAGTGACCCCTGTGTTAGAGAGAGGGGAAATCAGCCAGGGTTCCTGCTCCTGATCACTGTCCAGTGACCCCTGGGTTAGAGAGAGAGGTGAAATCAGCCAGGGTTCCTGTTCCTGATCACTGCCCAGTGACCCCTGGGTTAGAGAGAGAGGGAAATCAGCCAGGGTTCCTGCTCCTGATCACTGTCCAGTGACCCCTGGGTTAGAGAGAGAGGTGAAATCAGCCAGGGTTCCTGCTCCTGATCACTGCCCAGTGACCCCTGGGTTAGAGAGAGGGGAAATCAGCCAGGGTTCCTGCTCCTGATCACTGTCCAGTGACCCCTGGGTTAGAGAGAGAGGGAAATCAGCCAGGGTTCCTCCTCCTGAACACAGTCCAGTGACCCCTGGGTTAGAGAGAGGGGAAATCAGCCAGGGTTCCTGCTCCTGATCCCAGTCGAGTGACACCTGGGTTAGAGAGAGAGGGGAAATCAGCCAGGGTTCGTGCTCCTGATCATTGTCCAGTGAACCCTGGTTGAGAGAGTGGAAATCAGCCTGGGTTCCTGCTCCTGATCACAATCCAGTGACCCCTGGGTTAGAGAGAGAGGGGAAATCAGCCAGGGTTCATGCTCCTGATCACTGTCCAGTGACTCCTGGGTTAGAGAGGGGAAATCAGCCAGGGTTCCTGCTCCTGATCACTATCCAGAGATCCCTGGGTTAGAGAGAGGTGAAATCAGCCAGGGTTCCTGGTCCTGATCACAGTCCAGTGACCCCTGGGTTAGAGAGAGAGGGGAAATCAGCCAGGGTTCATGCTCCTGATCACTATCCAGAGATCCCTGGGTTAGAGAGAGGGGAAATCAACCAGGGTTCCTGCTGCTGGTCACTGCCCAGTGACCCCTGGGTTAGAGAGAGGGGAAATCAGCCAGGGTTCCTGCTCCTGATCACAGTCCAGTGACCCCTGGGTTAGAGAGAGGGGAAATCAGCCAGGGTTCCTGCTCCTGATCACTGCCCATTGACCCCTGGGTTAGAGAGAGAGGGAAATCAGCCAGGGTTCCTGCTCCTGATCATTGACCCCTGGGTTAGAGAGAGAGGGAAATCAGCCAGGGTTCATGCTCCTGATCACAGTCCAGTGACCCCTGGGTTAGAGAGAGAGGGAAATCAGCCAGGGTTCATGCTCCTGATCACTGCACAGTGAACCCTGGGTTAGAGAGAGAGGGAAATCAGCCAGGGCTCATGCTCCTGATCACAGTCCAGTGACCCCTGGGTTAGAGAGAGGGGAAATCAGCCAGGGTTCATGCTCCTGATCACTATCCACTGACCCCTGGGTTAGAGAGAGGGGAAATCAGCCAGGATTCCTGCTCCTGATCAATGCCCAGTGAACCCTGGGTTAGAGAGAGTGGAAATCAGCCTGGGTTCCTGCTCCTGATCACTGCCCAGTGACCCCTGGGTTAGAGAGAGAGGGGAATTCAGCCAGGGTTCCTGCTCCTGATCACTGTCCAGTGACCCCTGGGTTAGAGAGGGGAAATCAGCCAGGGTTTCTGCTCCTGATCACTGCCCAGTGACCCCTGGGTTAGAGAGAGGGGAAATCAGCCAGGGTTCCTGCTCCTGATCACTGCCCAGTGACCCCTGAGTTAGAGAGAGAGGAAATCAGCTGGGGTTCCTGCTCCTGATCACAGTCCAGTGACCCCTGGGATAGAGAGAGAGGGAAATCAGCCAGGGTTCCTGCTCCTGATCACTGTCCAGTGACCCCTGGGTTAGAGAGAGGGGGAAATCAGCCAGGGTTCCTGCTCCTGATCACTGTCCAGTGACCCCTGGGATAGAGAGAGAAGGAAATCAGCCAGGGTTCCTGCTCCTGATCACAGTCCAGTGACACCTGGGTGAGAGAGAGAGGGAAATCAGCCAGGGTTCGTGCTCCTGATCACTGTCCAGTGACTCCTGGGTTAGAGAGAGGGGAAATCAGCCCGGGTTCCAGCTCCTGATCACTGTCCAGTGACCCCTGGGTTAGAGAGAGGGGGAAATCAGCCAGGGTTCCTGCTCCTGATCACTGTCCAGTGACCCCTGGGTTAGAGAGAGGGGAAATCAGCCCGGGTTCCAGCTCCTGATTACAGTCCAGTGAACCCTGGGTTAGAGAGAGGGGAAATCAGCCAGGGTTCCTGCTCCTGATTACAGTCCAGTGACCCCTGGGTTAGAGAGAGGGGGAACCAGCCAGGGTTCCTGCTCCTGATCACTGTCCAGTGACTCCTGGGTTAGAGAGAGGGGAAATCAGCCAGGGTTCCTGCTCCTGATCATTGTCCAGTGACCCCTGGGTTAGACAGAGGGGAAATCAGCCAGGGTTCCTGCTCCTGATCACTGTCCAGTGACTCCTGGGTTAGAGAGAGAGGGAAATCAGCCAGGGTTCCTGCTCCTGATCATTGTCCAGTGACCCCTGGGTTAGAGAGAGGGGAAATCAGCCAGGGTTCCTGCTCCTGATCACTGTCCAGTGACCCCTGAGTTAGAGAGAGGGGAAATCAGCCAGGGTTCCTGCTCCTGATCATTGTCCAGTGACCCCTGGGTTAGAGAGAGGGGAAATCAGCCAGGGTTCTTGCTCCTGATCACTGTCCAGTGACCCCTGGGTTAGAGAGAGAGGTGAAATCAGCCAGGGTTCCTGCTCCTGATCACAGTCCAGTGACCCCTGGGTTAGAGAGAGAGGGGAAATCAGCCAGGGTCCCTGCTCCTGATCACTGCCCAATGACCGCTGGCTTAGAGAGAGGGGGAATCAGCCAGGGTTCCTGCTCCTGATTGCTGTCCAGTGACCCCTGGGTTAGAGAGAGGGGAAATCAGCCAGGGTTCCTGCTCCTGATCACTGCCCAGTGACCCCTGTGTTAGAGAGAGGGGAAATCAGCCAGGGTTGCTGCTCCTGATCACTGCCCAGTGACCCCTGGGTTAGAGAGAGAGGGAAATCAGCCAGGGTTCCTGCTCCTGATCACTGTCCAGTGACCCCTGGGTTAGAGAGAGAGGTGAAATCAGCCAGGGTTCCTGCTCCTGATCACTGCCCAGTGACCCCTGGGTTAGAGAGAGAGGGAAATCAGCCAGGGTTCCTGCTCCTGATCACTGTCCAGTGACCCCTGGGTTAGAGAGAGAGGTGAAATCAGCCAGGGTTCCTGCTCCTGATCACTGCCCAGTGACCCCTGGGTTAGAGAGAGGGGAAATCAGCCAGGGTTCCTGCTCCTGATCACTGTCCAGTGACCCCTGGGTTAGAGAGAGAGGGAAATCAGCCAGGGTTCCTCCTCCTGATCACAGTCCAGTGACCCCTGGGTTAGAGAGAGGGGAAATCAGCCAGGGTTCCTGCTCCTGATCACAGTCGAGTGACACCTGGGTTAGAGAGAGAGGGGAAATCAGCCAGGGTTCGTGCTCCTGATCATTGTCCAGTGAACCCTGGTTTGAGAGAGTGGAAATCAGCCTGGGTTCCTGCTCCTGATCACAGTCCAGTGACCCCTGGGTTAGAGAGAGAGGGGAAATCAGCCAGGGTTCATGCTCCTGATCACTGTCCAGTGACTCCTGGGTTAGAGAGGGGAAATCAGCCAGGGTTCCTGCTCCTGATCACTATCCAGAGATCCCTGGGTTAGAGAGAGGGGAAATCAACCAGGGTTCCTGCTGCTGGTCACTGCCCAGTGACCCCTGGGTTAGAGAGAGGGGAAATCAGCCAGGGTTCCTGCTCCTGATCACTGTCCAGTGACTCCTGGGTTAGAGAGGGGAAATCAGCCAGGGTTCCTGCTCCTGATCACTGCCCATTGACCCCTGGGTTAGAGAGAGAGGGAAATCAGCCAGGGTTCATGCTCCTGATCACAGTCCAGTGACCCCTGGGTTAGAGAGAGAGGGAAATCAGCCAGGGTTCATGCTCCTGATCACTGCACAGTGAACCCTGGGTTAGAGAGAGAGGGAAATCAGCCAGGGCTCATGCTCCTGATCACAGTCCAGTGACCCCTGGGTTAGAGAGAGGGGAAATCAGCCAGGGTTCATGCTCCTGATCACTATCCACTGACCCCTGGGTTAGAGAGAGGGGAAATCAGCCAGGATTCCTGCTCCTGATCAATGCCCAGTGACCCCTGGGTTAGAGAGAGAGGGAAATCAGCCAGGGTTCCTGCTCCTGATCACTGCCCAGTGAACCCTGGGTTAGAGAGAGTGGAAATCAGCCTGGGTTCCTGCTCCTGATCACTGCCCAGTGACCCCTGGGTTAGAGAGAGAGGGGAATTCAGCCAGGGTTCCTGCTCCTGATCACTGTCCAGTGACCCCTGGGTTAGAGAGGGGAAATCAGCCAGGGTTTCTGCTCCTGATCACTGCCCAGTGACCCCTGGGTTAGAGAGAGGGGAAATCAGCCAGGGTTCCTGCTCCTGATCACTGCCCAGTGACCCCTGAGTTAGAGAGAGAGGAAATCAGCTGGGGTTCCTGCTCCTGATCACAGTCCAGTGACCCCTGGGATAGAGAGAGAGGGAAATCAGCCAGGGTTCCTGCTCCTGATCACTGTCCAGTGACCCCTGGGTTAGAGAGAGGGGGAAATCAGCCAGGGTTCCTGCTCCTGATCACTGTCCAGTGACCCCTGGGATAGAGAGAGAGGGAAATCAGCCAGGGTTCCTGCTCCTGATCACTGTCCAGTGA
Organism: Somniosus microcephalus; assembly: GCF_052327205.1. Classification (NCBI taxonomy): domain Eukaryota; kingdom Metazoa; phylum Chordata; class Chondrichthyes; order Squaliformes; family Somniosidae; genus Somniosus; species Somniosus microcephalus. The sequence continues at coordinate 3,928 of NW_028225637.1, read as the reverse complement.
CCCCTGGGTTAGAGAGAGGGGGAAATCAGCCAGGGTTCCTGCTCCTGATCACTGTCCAGTGACCCCTGGGATAGAGAGAGAGGGAAATCAGCCAGGGTTCCTGCTCCTGATCACAGTCCAGTGACACCTGGGTGAGAGAGAGAGGGAAATCAGCCAGGGTTCGTGCTCCTGATCACTGTCCAGTGACTCCTGGGTTAGAGAGAGGGGAAATCAGCCCGGGTTCCAGCTCCTGATTACAGTCCAGTGAACCCTGGGTTAGAGAGAGGGGAAATCCGCCAGGGTTCCTGCTCCTGATTACAGTCCAGTGACCCCTGGGTTAGAGAGAGGGGGAACCAGCCAGGGTTCCTGCTCCTGATCACTGTCCAGTGACTCCTGGGTTAGAGAGAGGGGAAGTCAGCCAGGGTTCCTGCTCCTGATCATTTTCCAGTGACCCCTGGGTTAGAGAGACAGGTGAAATCAGCCAGGGTTCCTGCTCCTGATCACTATCCAGTGACCCCTGGTTAGAGAGAGAGGGAAATCAGCGAGAGTTGCTGCTCCTGATCATTGTCCAGTAACCCCTGGGTTAGAGAGAGGGGAAACCAGCCCGGGTTCCAGCTCCTGATCACTATCCAGTGACCTCTGCGTTAGAGAGAGGGGGAACCAGCCAGGGTTCCTGCTCCTGATCACTGTCCAGTGACCCCTGGGTTAGAGAGAGAGGGGAAATCAGCCAGGGTTCGTGCTCCTGATCACTGTCCAACGACCCTTGGGTTAGAGAGAGAGGTGAAAGCAGCCAGGGTTCCTGCTCCTGATTACAGTCCAGTGAACCCTGGGTTAGAGAGAGAGGGGAAATCAGCCAGGGTTCCTGCTCCTGATCACAGTCCAGTGACCCCTCGGTTAGAGAGAGGGGAAATCAGCCAGGGTTCCTGCTCCTGATCACTGCCCAGTGACCTCTGGGTTAGAGAGAGAGGGGAAATCAGCCAGGGTTCCTGCTCCTGATCACTATCCAGTGACCCCTGAGTTAGAGAGAGGAGGAAATCAGCCAGGGTTCCTGCTCCTGAACACTATCCAGTGACGCCTGGTTGGAGAGAAGGGAAGTCAGCCTGGGTTCCTGCTCCTGATCACTGCCCAGTGACCCCTGGGTTAGAGAGAGAGGGAAATCAGCCAGGGTTCATGCTCCTGATCACTATCCACTGACCCCTGGGTTAGAGAGAGGGGAAATCAGCCAGGATTCCTGCTCCTGATCAATGCCCAGTGAACCCTGGGTTAGAGAGAGTGGAAATCAGCCTGGGTTCCTGCTCCTGATCACTGCCCAGTGACCCCTGGGTTAGAGAGAGAGGGGAATTCAGCCAGGGTTCCTGCTCCTGATCACTGTCCAGTGACCCCTGGGTTAGAGAGGGGAAATCAGCCAGGGTTTCTGCTCCTGATCACTGCCCAGTGACCCCTGGGTTAGAGAGAGGGGAAATCAGCCAGGGTTCCTGCTCCTGATCACTGCCCAGTGACCCCTGAGTTAGAGAGAGAGGAAATCAGCTGGGGTTCCTGCTCCTGATCACAGTCCAGTGACCCCTGGGATAGAGAGAGAGGGAAATCAGCCAGGGTTCCTGCTCCTGATCACTGTCCAGTGACCCCTGGGTTAGAGAGAGGGGGAAATCAGCCAGGGTTCCTGCTCCTGATCACTGTCCAGTGACCCCTGGGATAGAGAGAGAAGGAAATCAGCCAGGGTTCCTGCTCCTGATCACAGTCCAGTGACACCTGGGTGAGAGAGAGAGGGAAATCAGCCAGGGTTCGTGCTCCTGATCACTGTCCAGTGACTCCTGGGTTAGAGAGAGGGGAAATCAGCCCGGGTTCCAGCTCCTGATCACTGTCCAGTGACCCCTGGGTTAGAGAGAGGGGGAAATCAGCCAGGGTTCCTGCTCCTGATCACTGCCCAGTGAACCCTGGGTGAGAGAGAGTGGAAATCAGCCTGGGTTCCTGCTCCTGATCACTGCCCAGTGACCCCTGGGTTAGAGAGAGAGGGGAATTCAGCCAGGGTTCCTGCTCCTGATCACTGTCCAGTGACCCCTGGGTTAGAGAGGGGAAATCAGCCAGGGTTTCTGCTCCTGATCACTGCCCAGTGACCCCTGGGTTAGAGAGAGGGGAAATCAGCCAGGGTTCCTGCTCCTGATCACTGCCCAGTGACCCCTGGGTTAGAGAGAGGGGAAATCAGCCAGGGTTCCTGCTCCTGATCACTGCCCAGTGACCCCTGGGTTAGAGAGAGGGGAAATCAGCCTGGGTTCCTGCTGCTGATCACTGCCCAGTGACCCCTGAGTTAGAGAGAGAGGAAATCAGCTGGGGTTCCTGCTCCTGATCACAGTCCAGTGACCCCTGGGATAGAGAGAGAGGGAAATCAGCCAGGGTTCCTGCTCCTGATCACAGTCCAGTGACACCTGGGTGAGAGAGAGAGGGAAATCAGCCAGGGTTCGTGCTCCTGATCACTGTCCAGTGACTCCTGGGTTAGAGAGAGGGGAAATCAGCCTGGGTTCCAGCTCCTGATTACAGTCCAGTGAACCCTGGGTTAGAGAGAGGGGAAATCAGCCAGGGTTCCTGCTCCTGATTACAGTCCAGTGACCCCTGGGTTAGAGAGAGGGGGAACCAGCCAGGGTTCCTGCTCCTGATCACTGTCCAGTGACTCCTGGGTTAGAGAGAGGGGAAATCAGCCAGGGTTCCGGCTCCTGATCATTGTCCAGTGACCCCTGGGTTAGAGAGACAGGTGAAATCAGCCAGGGTTCATGCTCCTGATCACTATCCAGTGACCCCTGGTTAGAGAGAGAGGGAAATCAGCGAGAGTTCCTGCTCCTGATCATTGTCCATTAACCCCTGGGTTAGAGAGAGGGGAAACCAGCCCGGGTTCCAGCTCCTGATCACTATCCAGTGACCCCTGAGTTAGAGGGAGGGGGAACCAGCCAGGGTTCCTGCTCCTGATCACTGTCCAGTGACCCCTGGGTTAGAGAGAGAGGGGAAATCAGCCAGGGTTCCTGCTCCTGATCACTGTCCAGTGACCCCTGGGTTAGAGAGAGAGGTGAAATCAGCCAGGGTTCCTGCTCCTGATCACTGCCCAGTGACCCCTGGGTTAGAGAGAGGGGAAATCAGCCAGGGTTCCTGCTCCTGATCACTATCCAGAGATCCCTGGGTTAGAGAGAGGGGGAACCAGCCAGGGTTCCTGCTCCTGATCACTGTCCAGTGACCCCTGGGTTAGAGAGAGAGGGGAAATCAGCCAGGGTTCCTGCTCCTGATCACTGTCCAGTGACCCCTGGGTTAGAGAGAGAGGGGAAATCAGCCAGGGTTCCTGCTCCTGATCACTGCCCAGTGACCCCTGGGTTAGAGAGAGGGGAAATCAGCCAGGGTTCCTGCTCCTGATCACTGCCCAGTGACCCCTGGGTTAGAGAGAGAGGGAAATCAGCCAGGGTTCCTGCTCCTGATCACTGTCCAGTGACCCCTGGGTTAGAGAGAGAGGTGAAATCAGCCAGGGTTCCTGCTCCTGATCACTGCCCAGTGACCCCTGGGTTAGAGAGAGGGGAAATCAGCCAGGGTTCCTGCTCCTGATCACTATCCAGAGATCCCTGGGTTAGAGAGAGGGGAAATCAGCCAGGGTTCCTGCTCCTGATCACAGTCCAGTGACCCCTGGGTTAGAGAGAGAGGGAAATCAGCCAGGGTTCCTGCTCCTGATCACAGTCCAGTGACTCCTGGGTTAGAGAGAGAGCGAAATCAGCCAGGGTTCATGCTCCTGATCACAGTCCAGTGACCCCTGGGTTAGAGAGAGGGAAAATCAGCCGGGGTTCCAGCTCCTGATCACTGCCCAGTGACCCCTGGGTTAGAGAGAGAGGGAAATCAGCCAGGGTTCCTGCTCCTGATCACTGCACAGTGAACCCTGGGTTAGAGAGAGAGGGAAATCAGCCAGGGTTCATGCTCCTGA